>NC_081799.1:12249478-12404478 GCF_963082965.1 Carassius carassius
TGACTCAAAATAATAAACCACAAAGTTAGCAAAACGATTCACTCCACTGTGTTGAGCGAGAATGCTTCTCTTCAGTTTTCACGTGCTATCAGAAACTTTCTATTTCCAACTTATAAAAAGTTATGATTAAGAGCTTGTTGCATTCTTTTCTGTTAAAATTACAATGGATAGTGGTTTGTGAATGTTGATGTTTAGCCTAAATAATTTGATCAGGAGCATCCCCTCCTCTGACCCATGATTCGTCTGTATGTGTATTCAGAGCCAGTACGCAACAGACTTATAATAATAAAAAACGTCTCAAGGTTACGAATGTAACCCTGATTCCTTGAAGGAACTCGAGCTGTGTCAAGCGCTTTGGGGAACGTCCCTGACGAGACCGACTCTGAATATCGTGTGCAATCTTTCCAATGGAAGGATATGACGTCACGGGCGGGGTGACGTAGTGACCAGGAAGCTATAAAGGCACCTGCCACGCAGCTGGCTTCAGCTTCGAGTAGGGAAACAAGCGCCGGCAGGGGTGCCGGGAGTATGGCTCTGCGACGCAGCGTCTCGTTCCTTCAAGGAACCAGGATTACATTCGTAACCTTGAGACGTTCCTTTTCAGGAACTCGAGCTGCGTCAAGCGCTTTGGGGAACGATGTGCCCACGCTGCCAGACTTGCAAAACCCTGCCTAGTGTGTATCCGAAGAGCACAGCTAAGTCGAGAGAACAGAATAGCCCGGAGTGGCTCGCATATCAAGGTCACAAAATCTGGCAAATGTAGAGGGCGTGGACCATCCCGCAGCGTTGCAGATGTCCAAGAGGGACACACCTGCTATAAAGGCCGGAGTGGAGTGAGCCTTGGCTCCCAAATAAAGGGGAAGACCAGAGGACTCATAGGATACGTTGATAGCCTTGACTATCCAACGACTTAGGGTCTGCTTGGAGGCAGGAGACCCCTTTATAGGAGGACCGTAGCAAACAAGCAATTGGTCGGATTTTCTCCACAGGGCAGCTCTGTGGACGTATGCGTCCAGTGCTCGCACTGGACACGTACAATTTAGCTTTTCCTGGTCTGGCTCCCGAAAGGGAGGAGGGCAGAAGGCCTGCAGTACTATAGGTTGTGGTGTAACAGAGGGAACCTTAGGAACATAACCCGCTCGAGGGTATAAGAATGCTTTGGCCATACCAGGGGCAAAGTCTAGGTAAGTAGGGGCCACCGAAAGGGCCTGAAGATCTCCAACTCTCTTTAGCGAGGTGATAGCCAGTAACAGGGCAGTCTTAAGCGTCAGATGTCTATCTGAGATATCAAGTATCGGCTCGAATGGAGCTTTACAAAGAGCCTCTAAAACCACAACCAAGTCCCAGGGGGGAACACGGGACAGTACTGGAGGTCTCAGCCTCAGCGCACCACGGAGGAAATGTGTAACTAGGGGGTGTCTACCCAATGACTGACCATTGAAAGGGACGTGGTAAGCAGCTATGGCCGCCACGTACACCTTTATGGTGGAGTGAGTTAACCCCGCAAAGAGCCTAGCTTGGAGAAACTCCAGAACTGTACCAACTGGGCAGTTTGCTGGGTCAAGCTGGCGGTCTCTGCACCATGAGGTGAAGAGCTTCCACCTCAGGGAGTACAGTTTCCTCGTAGAGGGAGCTCTGGATTGGAGGAGGGTCTCAACAACCTCAGTTGAAGAGACCGGAAACTATGAACTGTGCCCCTTCAGGGGCCACACCCACAACTTCCACAACTCCAGACGAGGGTGAATTATTTTGCCCTGCGCCTGAGAGAGTAGATCTGTCCTGATCAGAATCTCCCATGGAGAGCCGTCGAGGAGAGAGATCAGATCTGCGAGCCATAGCAGGCCCGACCAGAACGGGGCTACTAATAGAAGACAGACCCCGTCCCGGCGTACTCTCGCCAGAACTCCCGGGAGCAGAGCGATAGGGGGAAAGGCATACAGATGAAGCCTCAGCCTGGTCTGTACCATAGCGTCCAGTCCCAGAGGAGAGGAGTTTGTCCTGGGACCACAGAAGGATCTGGTGTGCCAGCTTGTACAAGGGGCGCGAATGCAGATCTCTCTAGTGACTGATATAAGAAATCACCAATGTGTTGTCGGTGCGCACCAACACATGGTGACCTCTCAGGTCTGGGGCGGAAATATTTCAATGCTCGATGCACAGCTAGCATCTCTAGACAACTGGTATGCCATGTCAGATGGCGACCGCTCCACAGACCGCGGGCAGGGTGGCCACTCATGACCGCACCCACAACGGTGAGGGACGCGTCTGTCGCTAGCGTTACATGGCGACCAAGAGCTCCCAGCACCGGGCCCTGATTCAAGAACCAAGGTTTCTTCCATATGTCTAAGGCACGAAGGCATCGCCGCATGACCTTGACAGTTCATAATGGATTCCCCCTTGGGGAAAATCCCTTGGTCTTGAGCCACCACTGTAGGGGTCTCATGTGTAGGGAGGCCAAAAGGTATCACGTTGGACGCAGCTGCCATAAGCCCTAACAGTCTCTGAAACTGTTTGACAGTAAGTGACTGGCCTTCTTTGACTCTCTCGACTGATGTGAGGATCCACTCGACCCGAGCAGGAGATGGACGTGCCTGCATCGTGGTTGAATCCCACACTACGCCTAGGTGGTTCTCTGAACTGGAGAAAGTACACTCTTCTTGGCGTTTAGTCTCAAACCCAGCTCCCCCGTATGTGCGAGAACGACATCTCGATGTCGAACCGCCATTTTCTCTGTTTGAGCTAAAATCAACCAATCGTCGATATAGTTCAGAATGCGGATGCCCTGCATACGGAGGGATCCCAGAGCCGCATCTACACATTTCGTGAACGTGCAGGGTGAGAGTGCAAGGCCGAAGGGAAGTACTCGATATTGGTAGGCTTTGCCCCCGAAAGCGAACCTCAGAAACGTCCTGTGTTGTGGAAGGATGGATATGGAAGTATGCGTCTTTGAGATCTATTGTGACAAACCAGTCCTCGGATCTGATTTGAGCTACAACCTGTTTGACAGTGAGCATTTTGAACTTCAGTGACATTACTGAGAGGTTTAGATGACGTAAGTCTAAGATCGGACGCAACCCCCCATCCTTCTTTGGAACTATGAAATACCAGTTAATAAAACCGGGACTCCCTGTCTAGAGGAGGGACCACCTCGATGGCCTCCTTCCTTAATAGGGTATTCACTTCTTGTTCCATAACCAGAGCCTGCCGGGGGCCGACTATTGTCGGTGTAACCCCGTTGAATGTCGGCGGTGGACAGCCGAACTGAATGCGATAGCCCCTTTCTACTGTGTGCAGGACCCATTGAGATACATTTGGCAGTAGTTTCTAATGTACTAAGTACTAAGGGATCAGTCTCTTGAGACTGACCTCTGGTGTAAGAGGCCCCGAAGGGGCGGCGAGCATCTCAGCTCCGCTACGCTCACGGGCGGAAATAACTGAGAGCAGTGCTCACTGTAAGCCACTGCACCCCCAAAACTCTGGCAGGGTTGGCAGACCCACCTCCCGAGGGCACTGAGGTGAGACGGGCACCGTGTAATGAGGTGGACGTCGCTCTACCCCAGTAGGGGCCGCCCTCTGTAGTCGTGACCGAAATGCGTCATGACTTCTTGGCCGTGGACCTCCCAGCCTGAAGTACGGCTCCATCGGATTCGGATTAGGCTGAGAATTCACTGGCCCAGAGCGTTGCTTCAGCCTCTGGTCCCGAAGCGGGAAACACGGGCGCGGAGGGGGCTGCTCCCGCCCAGCAGTCCCTCCAGTACATCTAACTTCACGAGTCAAATAACTGTCATTAGATTCCTCAAAATCCAATGCAATCAAACAATCAGACAAGTAAACACGGTCTAGACTGTGATAAAGTACACATTGTAGTGATATATTGACTTCTCAAAGTCATTATATTCCTCAGAATTTAAAATAATCAAACAATCAGACGTGTAAACACGGTCTAGATTGCGATAAAGTACACATTGAAGTGATAGAAATAACTCCTCCTTATTAAATGGAGTTTAAATAACCAGACACTCGGTCGGGTATGGAAAAATTCACATCAAAACTGATAATGATGTAATACACGCGTTGCCTCGACAGCGCACGAATAGCTTAGTCACACAAACAATATTAATATTAATATAATATAAACAATATTAATTCCCTCGAGATTAAATAGCTGCTCATTAACGCTGCCCGTATAATGTTAGGCATAACACTGTTTGTTGTATACTGGTGCTTATGCAACTCTATGTTTGTGCAACTACAAGCTCGCCGACGCCCTCCATGTCAATCTCCTCGGAGAAAGAAAGGCAGAGCGTCAAGCCCGATGCTCGGGGGGAAGAACTGAAGCTCTGGCTTCTGAACCCCGGAATCGGGCAGATCTGGTGGGTAAGGTAGGAGATAAGGATGTGCCCGTCTCCATTCCCTCCAGCAGATTGATCTGCGAACCCAACGAATGCCGGCGCTGCTCCGCCTCGGCGAAAGTGGGACCGGCATCGCGAGGAACGCTGGCGAAGGCTCACTTCTCGAAGAGAGCCCTCCGGGATCGAAGCGCACGTGAAATCATACGCAGCGCACTTTGATCCCGGGCAGACCACGCACAGACTGTGTGTATCACTGCCTCTAACGTTTAGCTTTGTTGAGCAGGGAGGAACACACAATCTGAACGCAGTCTGGATTCACCCTTCAGATGCCTAGTCTTAGCTTTGCTCTTTGACATACTATAGCTACTTAAAGGAGCTAATAGTTACAAAGACAGAATAACATGCACACACAGAGCGCTTGCTGAAGGACAAGAAAGCTGAAGCCAGCTGCGTGGCAGGTGCCTTTATAGCTTCCTGGTCGCTACGTCACCCCACCCGTGACGTCACGCCCTTCCATTGGAAATATTGCACACGATATTCAGAGTCGGTCTCGTCAGGGACGTTCCCCAAAGCGCTTGACGCAGCTCGAGTTCCTGAAAAGGAACTGCGTTAATGTGCGATAAAATAATTTTCGGCATTAGTCAATTAATGATTAATTAATGATTAATAATAACACGTTAACTTGCCCAACCCAACCTTAAAGTTTATTTTAAGTAAATTGAATCCTAACTTTCTCCTCTCTTTACATCAGAGATTATTAACAGCTAACAGGTTCGAACTTTGAGTGTATTAAATAAATTATAATATTATATACAAAAAATCAGATCATTCGTTGAGATCCAAACTGATCAGCGAACATGGAAAACAGCCCTGCACACTTCCTTCGAAACAACAAGGCAGAAGTTCACATGTTTGCATCTTAACCTGCACTTGCATGCTGCTGCACAGCTCAGCAAATCAATACATGAAGCAAGCTTGAATCTGTTATGATGCTTGTTTATCAAAATATAATTAATGCATGCTTTGGCACATCCAGAATGACAGCATTAGAAATGACATGTGTTTTCGCTCACAAGCGATGCCATATTGGCACAGCGGCCGAAGTGAACCGATAGACACGAATCCATGATCTCTCGAGGGAGACAGCTGTTTCATTTATTGACACTGTTGATCTTGTAATATTCATGAAGCAGTTCTGATCTTCAAAAAGCCTCTCATGCACACATGATCATACTAGCAAACAAAAGGTTTGACCAAAGATCTGGAAAAATGAGAGAAAACACAAATGCCCTTTGATTAAGACACAGTTCTTCCCATGCCGGCAGGGAAATGGTGTCAGATTTCTCTCCGGTGGATTTCACACTTTGATGAAGCTTCCTGTCGAGTCTCTAAAGTGCTAATTTTGTTGCACCAAAGCCATTAATTAATGATGCGTCTTCTCAAATTGCTGGGGAAGGTCATTAGAGCCGGGGTAAAGTAAGACAAGTTGAAGAATGTCTCTTATAATTGATAATAAACTCTCAATGCATAACGAAGACACCAAACAAGTTTCTCATCTGCAAAACCTCTCATCAAAGACAGCACAGTTCAAACATGCAGGATTACAAAAGAAAAAAACGATGGAAGTGAAGAAAAGGTCCTTCGTTCCTCTCTAGAGCTGACGGGAAGCTAAGAAACACACTCAAATACAAACAATTAACGGTCACATTGTTACGTAATCTGTGCTGGATTTCCATTTCATAGGGGCTAGTAACACACAAAAATATATATATATGTATATAATAAAAAAAACTGTTTAATTTTGCTGAAGCTTTTGTCATTCTTTTTCAGTTTGGTAAAAATGAAAAATGGCACTGATAACCATATTAAATTCCAGTTCGGATTCATGCACCAGAAATGTGAAGGAATTTCATCTGGGTGCGATAATGACAGAAGAAATGATCAGAGTCTATATGGAGGCTGACAAGCCGTTATCATAAAGTTACACCCATTCTTTCCCCTCATTAACAAATGATGTTCGTTAGAAAAATAGTGCCATCCATTCAGCAGTGATTGAACAACCATCCAATTATCATGTTTAATTATACCATAAATCAGAGCATGACTGATAAATAAGTACCACCCTCAGAATCGCTGATGAGCTCTTTCATTACATCTTACTGTATCAAGCCTCTTTCAGAGGAAATCCATCCTGTATCGTGTAAGATTTAACCACAGAAGGAAATGGGAAGTCAGATGGATAAGGAAGCCATTTATATTTTCTCAGTGACATGCTCCTGATACAAAAAAAGCTCTGAGTTTGAACTCAGTGTAAAAAACTAAAATATTTTTCATGTAGAGTAAAATGACTGAGAGCGACAACAATAGTTATATAAATATAAAATACATATAATACAAATTATTCATGCCACAGTGTATGAAGCAGACCTACATAACATGTTATATATATATATATATATATATATATATACAGTATATACAATCCACTGTGCTAAATACCAAAAATACAATTCACTCTGCTTTAATTCATTGTTAATTTCAATATGAGTAGAATTATCTCCCCATTGTTTCCACGTCTGCCAGGGCCCCTTCTCAAAATAAATTCACTACACTAACCTTCCCTGCTCTCCCTGGTCAGCCCAGCTTCTAAATCTCATCTAACGGGAGTCTTCCCAAGGCCGTCACATCTCAGTAAGTCTAACTGACATCTCAGCAGCCCCTCCACAGGAAGAAGCACCAGGCTTCAGAGCAACGAGTGTTTTTATGAGGCTGCCAGTCCAAACAACGAAATACAACTATTGGCCCTTTCTTGTCTCTCACTCTCTCTTTTATTCCTTTCTCTTGTGCTCTGTTATTCCACCTCCCAATCTTTTTTCTCTTTTCTCTTATGCCTGGATGACTATACATGACATTTTAGTGGACAACATTGTGCGGTTTGCTCAAAACAACAGGAAGACGATGAATTGATTTTGCTTCATAACGTCTCAGTCTTTTTGCAGATGAAATCTACATTGACAATGCAAACAACAGTCAAAAGGTACGACTCACCTAGTCAGTCAAAACAAAAGTCAAACCAGAACTAAGTAAAACATGCTTTTCACAGTTGAGTTTTTTTTTTAAAATAAGTTGTCTATTTTGTAAATAAAAATATGAGTACTTAAAATCTATATAGAAAATAGGCTATGTAATATTATAAATTATTTATATTTAATATTATTTCTATCTTAAATTACATGTTTACTATTTGTTTTTAATATTATATAAAAAATTATAATAATAATGTATACCAATATTAATAAATATTATTTTAATTTAATCACTTTCTCTATATATACATATAATTATAAAATAAGTATATATATATATATATATATATAAAACAATATTATTATTAATGTATATATATTTATTATTGTTAAGTTATGAGAAAGATTACATAGTCGCAAAAAGTTTGGTGCAGAATTTTTTTTCAATCCGATATGGTAAACAAGAATGCAACTACCAAAGGAATGGCAAGTAACGCATATAATTAAACATGAAATTTTTAAGTAAAAAGACTGAAACCGTATTTTATTTAAAACATAATCAAATAATGTTTGTTTTATTTACAAATAAAAAACATACATTGTTGTTTGCTGGCTTAGCTTACTAGCTCTTTATTTATTTTGTATTTTTTAATTGGGGGTCTTAGAGTGCGAGTGGTCTATCAAGGTTTGACACCTTAGCTTTACATTCAAATGCGTTTAAACTCTTTTCTTATTTAGTGCCTAAACTCTGGAATAACCTACCTAACATTGTTCGTGAGGCAGACACACTCTTGCAGTTTAAATCTAGATTAAAGACCTATCTCTTTAACCAGGTTTACACATAACACACTAATACGCTTCTAATATCCAAATCCGTTTTTTCTTTAAAGCCCTATATAAATAAAGATGACTTGACTTGACTTATAAATTCACTCCAATGCATCCTAACCTTTGTTAGTACATAAAAAACAAGAGCTTCCAATGAGTTTTTCACAGCATTACAGGCAGTATCGTAAATGCTTGTGCCCGTTAGCAGTCTGCTCCAAAACGCCGACAGCTCATATCCTGTTACAAAGTGCGACCTTGCATTCTGTATCCATGCCAACACATCTCTTTGAAAATGACCAGCTAATAGCTTATATTAAATCAATTTCCCCTGGGGTGATGGAGATTGCAGCTATTATTGTTGCGGTAAATTATGTTAGCATTGCTGAACTAGCACTTAGCATGGCTTAATGGTGATTTGTATTCTGTATGCATTAAGTGGCGGGCTTCGCAGATTGCTCCGGAGCAGCCTGACGCTGCAAACATCTCCCCAGTCGAACATGCCTGCCAAACAACCGAGAGGTAATGTTGTTACGCGCACTATCCATCAAAGTGCACACGCTCCATACGCACAGACGCCTGACCTCAAACACGCACACCTGAGACGGCGGATCCAGCGGTCAGGGAAGACAACAGGTGTTATGGCTGATACCTTGCTAGGTTGAGTCAAGCTGGCAGAGGAATTTACTGCACCATTGACTGTAGTAATGGGGTATCATAGTGGGATTTGGGTGTCATTCAAAGAGAGGGCTTTGTTAGAGCCTTTAAGGATGGCCTTGAGAAGACAAGCACCATGCTACGCTCCACACTGGCTTTGGGTCATAAAATCTGACAGTACATTGGCCCATTTTGATCTGGAGATATTCCTCCTGTGTATCACTGGCAGTTTTGAGCCTTTGTTTCCCTAGAGACGGAGGATTGGGTGCGGAAGGGACCGAAATAAGACATGCTCCGGAAGTTGTGAGACTTCAGAGAGTTTGCTTTTTAAAATCACATTTCATATATGAGAGGAGCTCAGAGTGATACTCAGTTTTTCAGGCCGCTGCGCTTTTCTGTCCGAGCAAGGTTTAAATAACGCGTTTGATGTTTAGTTGCAGTGCCTAGTGTGCTAGAGTGTGCTAGAGCTGTGATCCCGAATTAACTGCGCTCGACTTTCCCCACTGGGCATGCTTAGTTAACCACACAGATATGCTAGCTGGAACTACACTCGCCTGTAATGCATCCCGAACATGAGGATGAGGTGAAAAGATTAAGTCTTTTTAATAGAGCCCGATGGAGATTGCATGGATTACGTTGTACAAACTGTAAGTGTCATGTATATTGCAACCAGGGCCATCCTTTGGGTGCCGCAACTGGTGTGGTCGCACTGGGCCCTGCGCTATGAGGGGCCCCTGCGGGGGGACTTCCACCCCCAGAATGCGATCGCGAATGGATGAGGGGGCCCTTCGTTAGTTAAGGATGGCCCTGTTTGCAACACCCCTAACACGATAACCATATTTAATTATTTAAATATCGTGATTATCGTAAATACCATTATATCGCTACACCTGTATTTCAAACTATCCTATGCACCTTATTTTTGTCGTAAGAGTTTGTTATAAATTTTAAGGGTCTGGCTTCTGGTGTCATCTGCGTCTAACTATTTTTAGCTGTACAAAACAGCATGTTTTACTGCTTAATATTGCAAATTGTTGTGTCTTACAATATAATTATAATGTATTATCTTAATTATGAACACACTGTTTTGTAGTGCAAACAGTATTTACTGTTTACTGCACGTTGTTATTCTTCTCGTTATTTCCCTATAGCAGCTAAGGAACTGTAAGTCTCGCCCATAGGCTTACTTTCACATTAAAGTATAAGGTGGATAGAGAATGAGGAGTTACATCACAATGTTTGACTCTGCATTACATTTCGGGAAGGAACCACAGATACCTGCTTATCTTTTGTTTTGTTTTTGCCTTTAAGTTAAACCTTTTTTTATTCTTCATTGTATCGTTTTCAGGGAAGAAAAGCTATTGTACACATTGCATAAGATTTTTTTTTCATTTACATTGATCTAATTAGCATGAGATTTTTTTTGCATGCCATTTTAAGACTGATATGCTTATCAAATCACTCTTTTGCAACCAGACTGAAAACAATAATTCTTTTCTTTGCAATAATTTACGAATGCTTAAAAATAATTTCAAAAATACAAATAAGTTCACGTAAACTTTAATGTAGAGAAACACACACAGTCACAGTTTTAAAACCCTGTTTAATCCCATTCGCAGACCCACTTAGAACACAAGTTGCATTTCTTATCCTGTAAAGTCACCATAAAATGGAGGCTGGGGAAAAACCTAAATTCAGGTCGGAGGGAAGACATCCATGCAACCTTTCTCCAAGTCTAAAAATGTGCAAACTAACTTGCCAGGACTATTTTCGCCTTGGGGAAAAAAGAGATTTCCCAGCAGTATGCAGTGTCTATGTGGAGCCGAGGCCTCGCGTCGGAGCGCTGCTCAGCCAACGCTGAGAGCTAATGAGGCCCTGTCGGTAAGCGTGTCTATTGCACAGCCACACAACACTGTCAGAAAGTCAAGGAGAAAGGAAAGGAAGCTCTTATTGCCGTCACATTATGCTAATACAAATACTTAATACCCAAACCTGTGATACACTCCATAGGGCTGGACTTGGGCTAGTGTATTGTCGATTTAGCTGACGGTTACAAAAAAATAAGTTTTCCTCCTTGTCTTTCATCCATCATACACTAGTTTCAGGTGAGGGTTGCCATAAAATGGCCTTTTAAATTTTTCATTTATCTTTCTTTTTCACTCCTTTTGTGACTGTTTTACAGCCCTGTATGAGACGAGGGCTTATTTCCCATGCTGGGAGATTTAGAACAAAACTAATGCTGGCAAAGACAGAGTCTATGGCTTTTTAAAACCACCATAAAGAAACTGGGAAAATATTCAATGGTTTTATCATACTGAAAACGAACGCGACAATAAACGGGTCCGATATTTCCAAGTTCCCGAACTTTTTGGAAGCGATACTCTCCAACTCTATTCAGGCAGAGCAAATTTTAAATGCATCAAAGGCCTGACTAATAGATTTGTGAGCAGGATTCAGAGCGCAGAGAGCTGAAGCATGGGGAGATTGATACAGTTGAATTATATATTAGCTTTCTGAAGAGTTTCATATTCAGAGGACTGCTTTGTGATTGCATTTGAGCAGTGGCTTGACCGCGCATCTCACTGGTCATCCATAACTCAAATTCGATGGTCCGGTTGTGAGAAATATACCATGAAATATTTCAATAAATCTGCCATGACTCACAGAGGGGAGAATCTTGCAGAGCGGCGAGGCGGCCAGGCTTCTATCTCCAAATGCATCTATGAATAAAACCTCCTCACCTGAGATTGAAGGAACGTAGAACCGCAAAGCAAAGAGACTTTTGTCGGAAACAACGTCAAAAAAAAAAAAAAGTTGAGTGAAGTCTAGCTTATTGTGATGCTTCTCATAACAGTCAAATGCACAAGACTAGACAGAAAAGAGATTGGGTGATTTTGTGGAAAGTTCAGTTCAGGCAAATCATTTTTGTCAAGACAGGCTTGAGTAGACTGACAACCTGTAGTAAGATTGCTTCTGCCTGGGTGCTGCTTAGACTTCTGGGATTGTAGGAGAAAGAATATACCATGGATCGTTCCTGATGCTGCTGGTCTTCTTTTCAAATCTGTGTGTGGTGAGCACACTGGTGCAGTTGTCCTGTGGCTGCCGTCACATCATCCAGTAGGATGTTGCGCACTGGTGGTGGTTGAGAAGAGCCCCCCAACATGATTTTAAAGCACTTTGGGTGTACAGCAATACACAATAAAGTGCTATATAAATGCATCATCCTTCATTCATTCATTTATAATATATAACATCAGAAATACAATAACAAATTCTATAGCATCTATTACTTCAGCTTCATTCCTCCCACCCAAAGAAAACTGCTGTGCTTTACAAATATAGGAATTGATAGATAAACTTATCACTGCATCTAAACCAACAACATGCATATTAGATCCTGTACCCACTATATTACTAAGAGTTGCTACCTGTAGCAGAAGAACTGCTTCTCAATATTATGAACTCATCGTTATCTTAACGCCATGTCCCAAAACCATTTAAGCTGGTGGTTATTAAGCCTCTTATTAAGAAACCACAACTAGATCCTAATGAACTGGCAAATTAAAGACCCATTTCAAATCTTCCGTTTATGTCTAAAATTTTATAAAAAGTTTTGTCTGCTGAATTGTGCTCCTTGCAAAAAATGATCTCTATGAAGAATTTCAGACAGGTTTCATGCCCCACAATAGCACAGAAACTGCACTTGTACAATTGACTTGCTTCTTGCGTCAGACCAAGGCTGCATCTCAATGCTAGTTTTACTTGATCTTAGTGCTGCGTTCGACACCATAGATCATGACATACTCATAGATTGATTACACAACTATACAGGTATTCAAGGGCAGGCTGTAAGATGGTTTAGATCCTACCTGTCCAATCACTGCTACTTTATTTAAACGGGGAGTCATCTCAGTTATCTCCAGTTAAGTATGGAGTACCAGAGGGATCTGTCCTAGGTCCTATGCTATTTTCAATGTACATGTTGGCCCTTGGTAATATCATTAGAAAATAAGGAATTCGTTTCTATTTATGTAATATGTATCCATTTAGGTTATGCTGATTATACTCAACTATATATCTCAACAAGACCAGACAAAACTTCTAAATTATCTAAGCTAGCTGAGTGTGTTAAAAATGTAAAAGATTGGATGACCAATAATTTTCTCCTATTGAATTCGGATAAGACAAAGACATATTACTTATTGGACCAAAAAACTATTATTTTATACAAAAATACAATTTGCAACTAGACGGATGCACTGTTACTTCCTGTTATATTAGACAGCAACTTTCGAACAGTCTTTTGAAAATCATATTTCCAATGTTATAAAAAACAGCATTCTTCCATCTTAGAAACACTGCCAAGCTACAAAACATGTTATCTGTTTCTGATGCAGAAAAGCTGTTTCATGCATTCATGACCTCTAGACTGGACTATTGTAATGCACTTCTAGGTGGTTGTCCTGCATCTTTAATAAACAAGCTACAGGTAGTCAAAAATGCAGTGGCTAGAGTCCTTACCAGGTCAAGAAAATATGATCATATGACCCCAATTTTACGTTCTCCTATGCTGGATACCTTGTAAGTTTCGTATCAGTTACAAAATATTATTACTTACCTATAAGGCCCTTAATGGTTTAGCTCCTGCGTACCTAACTAGTCTTCTACCACGATTCAATATATCACACTCCCTAAAGTCGCAAAACTTTTTTGTAGTACCTATGATAACAAAGTCCACTAAAGGAGGTAGAGCTTTTTCGCATTTGGATCCCAAACTTTGGAATAGCCTTCCTGATAATGTTCGGGGTTCAGACACACTCTCTCTCTGTTTAAATCTAGATTAAAGACACATCTCTTTGGCCAAGCATTACAAATTATTGTAATGCTTGGCCAAAGAGATGTGTCTTTAATCTAGATTTAAACAGATATCACATAATCTTGTACTGCAGTTATATCTAATCAAATGCACATTATTATTCCTTAGGTTGGGTTAAACAAGTCATTTTTGCTTGGTTGGAACAGCAGTTATGCTAATTATGTCTCTATATGTTTCTCTGTTTTTGCATAACCAGGAATTACACAAGCTTCAATCCAGCCCTTACAAAGACCCGAGAAGACCGAACACCTGAGAAGAGATGATGGCAACCCCTCAGAGGACATCAGTTTAACTGCAACACATAATCACTGCTGTTAGTAGTGTTCATCGTCTCTTTGATACTCATTAACTCATTTGTATTTTACAGTACATTTCTGCCATGTGTACATCAATTTGACATAGTCAATTTATAAGCTACTTCTAAATATATTGTAGAAACTTAATTTTCTGTAAAGCTGCGATTTGTAACACTTTAAAGTCCCGTAATTTTATTTTTGTTGATGTTTTGTTTGCAATTTTATTGTCTTATTTCCTATTTAAACCTGTTTTGTAGAATAACCCATTGAATGATAGTGTGGATCCAGCAGCCTTGGCTCTCAGAATGTCTATAGGACATAGCTGCAGAGTGAGGTGTTTAGTCTGAGTGAAGATCATTTGTTAACTAGGATCTGGGGTATGACTGTGTTGAATGAAGTCAATTAGCAGCATTAAGACATGCAAGTCTTTACTGGCGATGTTACAGAGTGTCAGGTGGACAACAGACTCAGTGGCATCATCTGTGAACCACTTGTGTTTTACCCCTTCAATGCTAGTTAAAGAAACAGTTCACTCAAAAAATAAAACTCAGCCACTCTCAATTAATTTCAAAACCGTCTTTCTTGTGTGAAAAACAAAAATAGAGACATGAAGTTCAAATGGATGCCAATATAGAACTGCACAGATACACAAGTCACACTGAAGAGTTGAATCACTAATAAAATGAAGTTGCTAAAGCTTAATTATGTATGTAGCTTACTTTTGAAATCAGTGTGGATACAGAGATCAAGCCTTTAAACTGGTGCTCGATGGCTAATTAGAAAGTTGCTAACAGGCCTATAGCTAAGAGTTTGTGAACACTTGCACTGGGCCTCTTGAGTTTGACCCGTTTCAATTAATTCATTTTAAGTAGCCCTCTTTACAAATTGTGAATTATTTTTATTAATTATATGTTAAATAAATGTTATACTGAATAATACATGAAAATAATTTGCATTAGCTACATCCCTGCATTAAAATAACCATTTTTTTTGTTTTTTGTTATTTATTATTTAATGCATAAATGTAGCTAAGCGTCCATCATAGTTGAATCTTTGCTGCAAAGTCTTTAGGATAAAAAATCATACTTGAAATCTAAAGATAGGCTCCACTGAGACCACATCATTGGAGAGTGTCTATCGCTGCAAAACAGCCTGTTTCGGAAAACATTTTCATCTGCTCATGCATGTAGAAAACTGAGAAATTACATGCCACTCAGAGAGGCTACACTTACAGCAACCGAGCAATTGTTTCTCAATAAGCAACACCATGCACATACAGAGGAAAGAGAGAGAGAGATGGAACGTTGCTCTCTCTGAATCACTTAGAATTCATGAATGCCAAACCTGCCTGTGAAGTGCTAGCAGGCATTTGTGTAAACAAATTGCGATAGCACATATCTCTCATACACACACAATAAGTATTAAACACGGACTATAATAATGGCTAATACCTCATGCAATTCCAATCCATTATTCATACAAAAGAAAAAAATATTCATAAGGATGTTGAACCTTTCAGACACAAATGCATGGGCATAACATGAATAGGACAAGATCTTGAGCATACACATCTAGCTATTTAAACTTTCCTGAGAGCACTTAAGAGGGAGAAGATTTCAAGCTCAAATGGCATTTCTCTATAATCCACAGACTTTGTCACAGATCCACAGAACAAATAGGAAAATTCTGGGTTCAATACATGTAAAACTTATATAGCGTATGAGGATTAATGTTGACTCGTCCTTCGTTTTCTTTTAAATGCAAAGCAAAAACCAACATGGAAGTGATTAAAACTGTAATTCATCGACTGGCCGCTGGAGGCTGGAGCGAGCTGCAACTGCTACAAGCTCTAGCCAGTTTTGAATGTTGAACACCCTTCATGACAGAACTTTTAATTTGACTGTTGTATTGACCTTATTGTAGAGTGCAACCATATTATTTGTGTTCAAAGGTTGTTCTCACTATTGTAGGGTATTAGGTGCTATATTGTCATGCAATAAAGAAAAAAAAAGATAAAATAAAATTGGGCATAACAAGTGATTTATCATGCAAAAATCACATTTATTTATTTACTTCTCGTGTCTATATTATTGAGTATTTTAATGATATTTAAATTTGTGAATTGGCCCAATTTACTTCCATTGTAAATTTGAAGAATAAGAAGATGAAAAGGAAGGAAAAGTTTAAATAAGTTTTGTGGTAATTAACATTAAGTGTTGTTGTTGACATTAAGTGTTGTTGACTGGGATTAACCTGGAGAGTTGCTTTAAAGAGATCTAAATCTGAGCTAAGAGTTGTTATTTCTGTCAGTAAAGTTTTGTCAGAATAAAGTGACAGTTATTAAGGGCTAGAAAAAAATTTAGTTTCATAACCCTCCTAACGAAAGAATGGTATACCACAGAACAAAAGGAAGTGGGAAAAGAGCAGGATGCAAGAAAACAAAGAACAAAACCAAAACAAACAAAAAAGAAGCCAACAAGCACAAAAACAGGTTGCACGAATCTCATGAGGAACGTGGCAACTGTGCATATGCAATTATTTGGATAATTCATATTTCATGCGCTTAAGTCTTTGATAGAAAAACCTACATGCATGGAACTGTCTTTGCATCATCCTAAAACAACTTTTCAGCCACAGTCGCCATGGTCACAGAAAGACATCACAGTCCTGAGCAGTCCTGAGCACAGGGCCTTATGGGTAATTAGTCACAGAGGCTGTGAGGCAGGCTGCTCTGGGGGATTCAGGCCTTACTGATCTGCTAGCCCTAACACGGAAAGTAAACAGGGCACTGCTCTTTCATTCTTTCAGTTTTTCTTCTTTTCTCTCCTTTTCACCTCTCCCATGCAGCTTTGAAGGTCAGTCATGCTTAGACGGGGGACAAAGACTGAGAAAGTGAACATGACCATTTTTCTGACCCAGAAAATAGTCTTTTCTTTAGGACACTGTAACATGGACTAAGGTACGGTAGACTTATTTAAAAGGTCACAGTTGAATATAAAATCTAAATAAATGATTCCTAAAACCTTCAATAGGAGCAGTTTTATGGTGTTGTCTGTCATTTTCTAAGCTTAAAAGCTTGAATCTTCATTGATTATAGAACTGCATGGAAAATATACAGCGACCAGTGCATTCTCCAAAATGTGTCTCCTAACTGTTTTCAACCTTTATAATAAAAAGAAATGTTACCGATTTAAGACATTGCAGCTTTGGTGAACATAAGACTTTCTTAAGTCTTCCAAACTTTTGAATAGTAGTTTATATACAAAACCAGTAATTTATAACACTCTATTCCCCATGGACGACATTTTTGTATTTTTAGCTTGAAATCATTAACATTTATGTTAATTTAAAGTGAAAAAATTCTGCCTCATCCTGCCACGTGCAATAAAGAAACACACAAACAGACTAAACAGCCCAGGTCCCAATGCACCACTGATTTAATATGGAAGAGCAGGACGCTACACGAGTGCCAACTTTATCCGCAGGCCGCCTTGTTTACCCACGTTTGTTTATGAGTGCGAGGCACACGCATTAAATCTACATGGCTACGTTCCAGGAGAAAATACCGCAAATGATTCAACGTGGCTAACACTGTTGATAACAAATGCTCCCGCTAACCTTTGCAATTATTTTTTTCAATATCGTGCTCTGTTGAGCATTTTTAATGAACGCATAACAGAAGCAATTAGGTGTGTGATGCCATTTTCCTTTTTAAGGAGCTAATTAAGGCCCGACCGTAGACGGTAACCTGCACTATCGCAGGTGAATGGCAGATGCTAACACAGACAACAGCGCATTAGAATGATTACAGGAAAGAAAAATATATTAAAAAGAAAACAGGAAATAATTACAATCTCTAAAATGGGAAAAGGGAGGGAAAAAAAGCACCAATCTTCTGCAGAGTTTATTATTTTAGCTCTAAAATCACATGCCTGTGCTCTGCATAAAATAATCGTGAAATGTAATTTAGATGGCGTAATGGAGGGTAATGTGAGAAGAAATTGAGGACGGATGACTGTGAGTGAGATAAAAAGTAGTCAAAAGATGTGACTATTAAAAGGTAATTCAGCTCAGGGTATTTGATTTAGTGCCGCCACAACGCACAGGTGGAAAAGTCCCAAAGATGGGAATGGGGTGCAGCATGTTTTCATGAATTTCATTAAATAATGAGTCCATCAAAATACAATAACAGCAGGGAGACAGTGCAAGATGAAAACCTGTGGACATTTGTAAGGTGATGCCTTTGTATTTGGATTTAAAAAAACAATCACATAAGAGCACTGCTCATTAGCATTTAGCATGAACTCTGAATTCCCACATTTCTGATTGATGGAATAAGGACAGAATCATGTACTTTAGGGGTAGCTTCATTTGAAATTCAAACAACCTTTGTGCCGTTACAGGAGCGGCACTAAGAAGAATGTCAAAAATAATATTCCTCTGAGCAGGTGTTTCAAGCGCAAACCTCACTCCTGACATCAAAAATACGAAATGGAGGCAAATTACTCAAATATCCTGTGATAAAACTATGTCACCGCAAATGTCTCTTTAGCCTGCTCATAGAAATGTATCTTTTAAAGCAAACCCCTATTAGTCACTCCAGTAGACTGTAGGCAGAGCTAAGCTGTAATCAATGCTGTCTCAGGTGACAGAGTATAACAGAAACTTATTCAATAACATTAGCACGTAAACGGCTGATGATGGCAACCAGGTCTGTTTTTTTAATACTGAATGAGACATTTTTGTTCTGCATTATCGATTATTGAGGCAAGATTTTCCTGCATACGGATGTATGTCCACTTGTTTGCAGTGGGAGCAATTTACTCAACCTCATGTCGTTCCAAACCTGTATGAGTTTCTTTCTTATGTTGAACATAAAAAAAAATAAAAGAAAAAAAATAGAAAGATATTTTCAAGAATGCTGGTAATCAAACAGTTGATGGTCCCCATCGACTTCCATAATATTTATTTCCATACTTTGGAAGTCAATGGGAACTATCAACTCTTTGGTTCTGCAAAATTCTTCAAAATAACTTATTTTGTGTTCAACATAAGAAAGAAACTTATGCAGGTGTGGAACGACATAAGGAGAAAATGATTACAAAAATTTCATTTTTGGGTGAACTATTGCTCGGGGGGCATTATTGCATTTTTTATTTTTTTTTCTCCATGTAAATTAGTTTATTTAGTTTAAAACTTGACCATTAGTTTTAGTTTTAATCACTTTTGCTGCCCATCTGTAATAAAAACACACCACAGTTGGAAATAAATGGCATCATACTAAAAATAATTAAATTTTAAGTTCAGTTTAATTTTTTTTCAGTGCACAACACAAGCACACAGTACTTATTGATAATAAATTATGCTGTAAATGAGCTATTACTGAAATATTTAACAGTATTTATAAATTCTTTTGTTTTTCTTAACCAATTTGCCCTTTTTGACAATACTGCTGATGGCCAATAATCATGTTCACAATATTTAATAAATCAGACCATCCAGCATTGATTAAAAAAAGAAAAAAAAGAAAAAAGGAAATGATTATGATTTTATAGCAAGTAATAGAGAAATCTATAGCTGTCTATATTAATACAACTACAGTATTTTTTCTGGTTTGTATGGACTAATTTTATGACATCAAATAAAAACAATTACATGCAGTATAATTAAATAAAATGGTATGAAAAGTCTTCCACAAAAACATGAATAATACTACTTTTACATTTCTTATGATTCATGTTATATGCTTTCATCAGAATTCTAATTTTAACACTAAAATTGGCCTTAGGAAAAGTGCCGTCTCCCTCAAAATAGTGATGATCTTTATGAAAGCCTGATGTCTTTTGGAAACTCCCACTTGACTTTTTTCCACTGCTAGTTTTCATCTTCATAATAGCTTTGGTTAAATATAATAACCTCAGCACATCTTTGCTTTGGTTTCCTCAAGGCTTGTGGTATACTCTACAGAGGAATCAGGCTCGTCTGTGACTGTCTGTGTTATTACTGAATATAATTGACAGGGTCTCGAACAGCCTCCACTCATTTTGAGAGCTGGAGTCCATGACTGTCACTTCTCATGAATAGGGCTTTAATGTCAAATCTCTTCTGTTGTACCCTCTTCATCAGCAGCATTCCCCAGCCACTGCTGAATCCCAGACTGTGGCTTTTTAACTTAGCTGTCAGCCGTTAAATGCTGCAGTATTTCACTCAGTTTTTTCCGAATGTGACTCGGAGGGCAGAGGGATGTGATGACATTCGGGCCTCGGGGTATCTTACAAGTGACCAGAGAGAGTCCAACTTCAGAGCATGGCTGAACAAAGCTGAAAGAGATTTCATACCCCTGTTATCACAGAACATCATCTGCCACCTGAAATACTCTCTCTCTCTCTCTCTCTCTCTCTCTCTCTCTCTCTCTCTCACACACACACATACATACACACACACACACACACACACACACATGCACTGAAAAAACATTATGAATTCCATCACCTGGCTACAGACCCCATTTCACACACTATAACATTTGGATGTCACAAAAGTGCATATCTCATTTTCTCTCTCTCTGTGCTGGGGTAATGGAAAAGACCGGAAAACTTTTCATTATCTCTGTCTGTGTGTCGGGCACAGCAAACACACAATCTCCTTCTGGTCTCTTCCACAACGCTGGTATTCTACATTCAGGTAATACATATGAAAAAAGCAGTCTGTTCTCTTGAGACAATATGTTTGAAAATATATTCTTTTTGGTTTTGGGAACTCAATATTTGCAAGTGCGCTGATCCCAAGAGACGGTGCGAGGAAAAAGAAGCAGGCTGAAGACAGTCTTAAGGACACAAACAAACAAGTTGCGTGTTAAAGTTACATTTAAACATCCAAAATATTTTTAGAAATAAATGATGCATTTTATTTACTTAAAATATTATTTTAATAATTCTATTTATTCAACTTTATTATAAATCATTTATTTTTATTGTTTGTTTACAGAAACATTTGAAACCTTTCAATTGCTCATGTTGGAGGATTTATTTGTTTTATTTATTTAAAAATACAGCAAAAATACTACTATTATTAAATATTTTTCACAAATTAAAATAACTTTCCGAATTTATTTTAAAAGTTACCATTTAACATTTGGTTTATTTTACTATTTAAAAGTCTATACTGTCACTTTTGATGAACGTAATGCATCTGCTATGAATAAAAGTAGTATTTCTTTTTTTAAAAAAAAAACAAACAAATTCACTGTGTAAAATTATAATAAAAAGCACTTAAACTGAGCATTAACAAAACCTGTGTTGACTGTGTCAAAAGCTGTTTCCAGTCAGTGGATAATGATATGTATCTGGCCGCTATTACTTAAAAAAAGCTGGGTTGAATTTCTGGCATCCATGTGCCTTGTTAACAATCGTGTTAATTTAAAGGATTTACTCTTGCGTTTGCTTCCAAATCTCTGCAATGAGCACCTGGCTTAAGGGCATTTTAAGTTACTGGAAGAAATGAAGAAAAGCCTGACAGCTTTTATTCCAGAGATGCGTGCCAGATGCTGTGACAACAGATGTGATGCCCCACTGTCACTTCTTTGAAGCTTTTCAGCATCTCATGACTTTCTAAAGAAGATCACACTGCGCTGGAGATTATGCCTGACTCTGGCTCCACAACCGCAACAATCAATCCTGCCCTAAACGGTGATGACCATGATTCAATTAAACTAAACGACCATGGTAAGACTCAGGCAAAGAGCTGTAGCTCATTTTCAACACAGACACACCACCATAATAAAAGTAACTTGCATAAATTCCCAGAGCAGTTTACTCAGACAGTTATGGGCTGCAATGATTCATAAGAGCACACATTAAACTAATACAATGCATGTTGGCTTATTATCTGATACATTTGGAGGTGGTGTATGCTGAACGCAAAGATGGCTTTGTATCTTCTGGGTAAACAGAGAGAGCTGGAAGAAGATGGGAGGGGATGAAGACTGGCTGTCTCCTTTCACAGAGTAACAACGTTTAACAATACCTATGTTTTATATGACCCATTTTCACTTATGGGAACAAATGAAAATATATTTTCCCAACTGAAATGAAAGTAGTCCAATGCAGTTCTCATTTATGATATTGTTTTTGCTTTGTGTTTTTTGTTTGTGTGTTTGTTCGTTCGTTCGTTCGTTCGTTCTTTCATTCATTTATTGCTTACATGACAGTTATGTAACTGGTAGACAATTGTCCAATTTTACATTTTGCATAAAAAAGAATGAAAATAAAAGAATTGCCAAATGTTAACTACAGTATATTATTATTATATAACATTTAAATAATATTTTAATTCATTCAGCACATGATAGTCATTCAATTACCAAACAATAACTGTATTACAACAACAACAACAATACTACTACTACTACTAATAATGCAAATGTAAAATTGGACTTACTGATTGACAATTATATTACTTTTATTGTATGTGATGCCAATTACAATGAATCAGTGTGGTGGTATTTTCTATAAACATTAAATGTATTTTTCATTTATCTTTAAAAACTTTGTGGTGCCGAATAAATCTAAAAATAATATACCAGATAACTAATAATAATAAAAAAAACATTTATGCAATATTATCCACAAATCACTCACTAACTGACTTTACAGGCCACTATCTCAACTTGGAGTGAAGAGAAACCATTTGTGCTGATCAATAAAATGATCAAGCCCATTTGGTTTGGGCATCAGTGTAAAAAAAATTTCACATCATCATGGCTGTAATGCAATGACTGGGGACAAAAAAACAAAAACAAAAACAACACAAACAATTTAATAGCATTGAAACTGATTTGTTTCAGGATAAGGTGCACCAGAGTCTTGCCAAAGCCTGTCGTCTTTAGGTGCTGATATAGATGCGGAAAGGGTCTAATTATGAATTGTAAGTAGCAACATCAGTCTCGACATATGCTGTCACTGATATAGGCTTACTTGCATGTCAGCAAAGAGAGTTTCCCCTCCTCTTTCCATTTCTGTTCATAAAAGAAGACAAAAAACACTATGTTCGAGACACAGAGCCCTGGTGAACCGCCTTCTGGTGTTTGTGGGCGAGATAAGAAATGCCACTAGAACACAGCCGAAAATACTCGTCAGAAATCTAATAGAACAGGAAGGCAATTGTAATGCACTGACAGCTCAATGGAGTGATACACAGAAAGAAAGAGAGAGAGAAAGAGCAGGGGAGGAGAAATGCTTTGACAAGAATCTGGAGAAATGAGCCATTCATCTGGCTTAGAATTGTTTTAAATAACAGCTGATAATCGCAATGCCACAGCAAAACCACTTTCATTAGAGTTCATCTTAGCCTGTCCATCCAATGTTTATGACAGTCTAAATATTTTTAGTTTGTTTTTGTTTGGTTTTGATATAGTTAGCTGCAGTGCTTTAATTAAAATGCGAATATCATTAGCTGTTAGACTGTTCGCACAGCAAAACCCTTTTAGAAATATTTAAATTGGAATCGATTTAAAGCACTTATGTCACTCTCATACACACTCAAAATGGCATTTTCCTTCTCATGCTTTTCCCTTGTGAAAAAGAAGTGCACACCAAATCTTAAAAGTATAAAAAAACATCAATATAATATAAATAAAATAAAGCCTACTTAAGTAAACTTCAACAGAGTACAATTTCATTTCAATACTACGTTTCTTATTTTTTTTTGTAATAATGTCAAATTATAAATTTTATTTGATTAAAGTTATAATATATAGTACAGTATAATGTATATTTTAAATGTATAAAATTAAAACATTTCATTGTATATAAGTTTACCATAATTGCTTGCATTTTAATTGTAGTTAATTTTGTAGTGTATTTTTTTTCATATTTATATAGTTTTATACATTTTTAACTCTGCTTTAGTTTTCATTATTATATAACATGCATGTACTATAATAACTAAAACTGAAATAAAAAAATTATAAAAACTATATAGTCATGACAAAGTTAAATGAAAAATAAAAAATGTAAATTTTTTCACCTTATTTCAGTTGAATTCATTTATTCAAAAAACAAAATGTTTCAAATAATGAAAATGTAAATTTTTTAATGGTTTTAATTTTACTTAACTATGCTAACCTCGAACGCTTGTCAGTATATTCTGCATATTTCAGAGACAATAGAATTACTGTAATTACGAAATTACTTCAAGCTAACTTAAGTTCTACTTAAGTTGGTGATAGACTTGTGCTGGTATTCAGTAATCCGATATATCACAGTAATGATTATGCACAATATTGTTATCGTGGGCACTTCTAAATACCTTGAATAATTATATATTACAAATTATTCCAAATTTGGAATACATTTTAAGAATACTATTCCCATCAACTGGTCAAAATGCACAACACCGCTGTATGCTGCTTGAAAGACTCTGTGTGCTCTGATGTAAACAAGCACATAAGAGAAGCACATGGAGGAACACTTGAGAGATGCGCTGAATGAAAACACATTCACTCTCTGACAGCAGATGGCGCTAAACTGCAGAAAGTGCAGTCCTTACCCTTGAAACACCACAAATAAACCAGCCCTACTTTCTAAAACATATTTAATAATTTTAAAGAGCCAATCAGATTTGTGTATTTGCTATGATGTTCATCATAGTGCCAAATACTTAAGTATTAAGTCTTAATAGGTTATTTAAATCTGGACTACAACATGACATACAAAATTGTTTGAAAGTGTTTTGATTTTTTTATTGTTCATTTACATTTTACATTAGGGCTTCATTTTTAACATTAGTTAATTCATTAGTTAACATTAACTGCCAATGAAAAATTCTTCTGAACATTCATTCATCTTAGGTATTCCAATATTTAATAACACATTGATAAAATCTAAAGTTGCAACTGTATTATCGAGCTAACATGAAATAAAACTTATTTTTTTAACAAAGATTAATAACTTCTGTAGCAAATGTAGCTATTGCTCATTGTGAATGTTAATGGTGAACTAAAGAGATCTTATTGTAAAGTGATACCTATGGGTCTTTATAGTTCTTTTGCACTTTAATCGGTGCAAAACTTTTAATTTTATATATTTTTCTGTATTGCTTTATTGTATTTAAATGTTCAGTTATTTTAGTTGTTATACTGTATTATGAGTACTTTTTTAAAACTAAATTTCAATACCATGATAATACCGTTTACCGTGATAAAAGCATGAGCAATTAATCGCAACAGGAAAATTTGAAACCCGCATATCCCTAGTTGGTGAAAAAGCAAACGTAAGTTTAAACTATGTGCATTTTTATCATTTACACTTTTACTTTACTTTTAATCTTACATTACTTTACAATTTACAGCTAAGCATATTCTTTTAAACTATATTCATTTCATAATAATACTCTTTAAAAAAACACCAAAACTTAATTAATTCAAACTAATAGTTTATTGGTGAGTACTGAAAAGCACACTCACTACTTTACTCAAAAATGACAGTCAGTTTAATGTGACAGGAATTATTATTCATATGATGTTTCTGGGCTGGTTAAAAACAATCAGTCTGCAAAGTCTTCCAAACGCTCCCCTCTTCCCTTTTTTACTTCATAACTGACAACACCAATGAGCAGCAGAGGATGATGATGACTTTATAAGCAGACAGGATGTGTGAATGTTGTCTGAGTGTGTGGAGAGGATTTCTTAAGTGAGGCGCATGCTAGTTTAGGCCTGTGCTCCCGAGGAACAGGTTGTGACAGTTTGGCACACACTGTAAGAAAATAATGAATTCCAAATATTCCTCTCTCTGTTTGCCTCAGTGATACTGTGAGCTGACGGGTCACTTTTCTAATAAGAATCCTGTGACTCAGGCTTGTGTAACAAGACTTTCCCCTCAATCATTTTCAAATCTCTTGGCTTCCTGGAAGAGAAGACGCAAGAGCTTTATGCCCTTGTTTGAGGTGTAACTTTCCCCAAACTCACACTCTGAGGTCACACTGTGTACTAACAACATGGAACATTCATACACCACAATGCAATGCCTGGACTTCAACTTTTTAAAGTGACCATTTCCTGCAACAATTCTTTGGCAGATTTACACTGCAGTTCAAATGTTTGGGGTCTGTAGGATTTTTGCTTGTTTGGTTGGTTGGTTTTTAATTAAAGAAAGTAATACTTCAGAAGGCATGTATTCGTTTGATCACAAGTGACAGACATTTCTAATGCTACAAAAGAGTTACATTTCAAAGAAATGCTGTTCTTTTAAACTTTTGATTCATCAAAGAATCGTAAAAAAAATCCAACAAAAATATAAAGCAGTACAACTGTTTTCAAAAGTATTATGATACTAATAAGAAATGTTTCTTGAGCAAAAAAATCTGCATTTTATAATAATTTCTAAAGAATCATGTGACACTGAAGCCTGGAGTAATCCATCACAGGAATACATGAAAATGTTAAAATACATTCAAAGAGAAATCAGTTATTTTGAATTGTAGTTATGTTTCACAACATTATTCCTACTGTTTTTATTGCATTTCTAATCAAATAAATGCAGTATTAACAAAAAAAAAAAAAAAAAAAAAAATGTAAATCTTACCAGTCCCAAACTTTTTAATTTGCACTTAGAACACATTTCTCTTTAAGGAATAAGAAACAAAAATATTGATAACTTGCAGGAATGGATTTTTGTATAATCAAATGCTAGTAACCAATAATTGAGATGCTGGAAGTCATATTGTACCTTTCACAATTGAAACTTTATCTCTCATAAAATGTAACTTTTTATGTCAAAATGTGTCTTATTTTACATAATGTGACAGTTTGTTTGTTTATTTATTTATTACTTTAAATCTAAACTACTTTAAACAAACTAGAAAGTAGCAAATCAACACATCCATGGAAGAAATATCTACTAACAATTGGCTTCATGTTGACATTTCACCTGAGACTTGGTTAATTCACCCAAAAATGAAAAGTCATTTAATTATAATCTTTCTTTCTTCTGCAGAACTGAAAATATATAGTAAAAATAGATATTGTGAAACTTTTTTAAGGCTTAGGTTTCTCTTTTTTGTGAACAAATAAGTAAATAAATATGTCGATTTAAGCTCATCTTGTCTTTCAAATGATACATAATATATATATATATATATATATATATATATATATATATATATATATATATATACACACACACTTGTGGCTGCCATTACTCTGAACCAGTTCATCCCAGCGTGAACTCGGGGAGCCACTTTTCTCCCATCGATCCTGTGTGTCCAACTGTGAAGAATAACTGCAACAAACACCTCAAACGCACCAACAAGAAGAGAAGTTACTCCTCCTCTGGCGTGCCAATCACATTCACCCACTCAAACAGCCTGATAGGTCAGGAGAGGGTATCAGGGTAAAATATGACTTCTATAAACAATTGTGGACTTTCATATTGAAGAAAAACACGAGGCAGGGTGAGGTCGACATTCAAATGAGCGCACAGACATACTAGCGCATGGTTAATGGGTTTTCTGTGCATTATTTCTGTGTAATATGCCATAACACTTATTCCAAATGAGCTAATTTGTTGGTCCGGTGAGCACACAAATCCCGTTAAGGTGTAATTCAAGAGTGGTCAGACTGTGCAAGCTCAAAGGTGAGGAGAGCGGGAGGAATTGTGGGTATTGACGTGCTTTCAGCGCGCAGAAATATTGAGCAGCGGAAAACTGCTGGAGCCCTCGAGAGAACTAGAGATAGCCGAACTCTCCGAGAGCTGCTAAATGTCGAATTAATCAGTCAATCAATTTCAGGGTGAATAAGAGTGCGGAAAAGTGAGCGAGAGAATGAGTAAGAATGGGGCGATGCATCGACACGAGTCAGGCTGGAAATAAATGAGGTCTCGGCTCATAATAAACCCATATTTGTAATAAACAGATGCTGTAGAGCCATAAAATTGTCTTTTTAAATGGAGAGGGATTTGGCTGATGACGCACCATTAAACACAGAGTTAACGCCCGACAGGGCCAGGAAGGGCCAGATAGATAAATGAATAGAAAGATGACACGCTTGTTCTCCATCACACTTTCCTGCTCCCGCTCTCTTCGGGTCTCTCGCTGTGGATTGAACACATAGATATTCTGTAGCGAGAGAAGCTAATTTTATTCATAGGACCGAAAGATGGATAAAAGAGAATGGTATAGAAAAGGAGAGGGAGAAAAGAAACAAGACAGGAGAAAAGAAATGAGAAGACGGGAGAAAAAGACAGGCAGCTGGAGAAAAAGACAGGCAGCCAGAGAAAAAGCAACTGATAAAAGATGTATTGAGATTAGGCTGTGTAATGTTACATGCGACAGAAAAAGAACAGCAACAGCCTGAAGCCAATAATGCTACGCTAGTTAGACTAATGCTAACAACAAATGACTCTGTTTGAAGCTTTTACTTGGAGAAATCCATTGTGGAACTAAACTTGTTGAATAAAAGCTAAAAAAAATTAAAATAAAAAATAAACTGCAAAAGACGCTCAAGATTCAAATTGTGTCTATTTGATTTGTGTCTCATTTATTTATTTAGTGAATTAGTTTAAATAGCTACTTGGTTATTTTTTAAAGAAATGAATACTTTATTTATGCAAGTGTGTATTAAACTGATTAAAAGTGACAGTAAAGACATCTACAAAGCAGTTACAAAAATCATATCAATTATAACAAATCACTTATTAATCATTTCCGAACGTATTCATGTTTTGTAAAAGAGTAGTTAATATATAACCTGGTAGAAGTTCTCTTTGTCTTTGGCTAAGCTAATGGGTGTTTGGCTAAGCTGGTTAACAAAATACAGCGGATAAATAGGCCTGATAAATCACCTTAAACAGGTATGTCCTGGTTTTTCCAGCAAGACCAGCTGTCCTGTACCAAACAACTCTCATTTCACATCTAAGCATTCGGTTATAAACAAGATTTGCCATTAAGAGCCGCACACACATGCAAAGCAATTAAAAAAGGAGCAGACACAGAAAGAAGAGATGGAAGGAATAACAATGTGAACTGGCAGTGGGAGAATAATGGAGCACCTGTAGATGCCGAGAGGAATTATCCTGCTCATTTTCTCTCTGTTGTGTCTCTCTGTTTGAGAATGTGGTATCGAAGTCTACAGCCACACACACTCTCTACTCTAGTAATTACATCCTTTCTCAAGGGCACCTTGTCCTCTACCATCACTTTCGAGTCCGAGAGCGGTGTGGGACAGGACACAACCTCACATGTGCAGAACAAACGCGTAATTGAGGGACCGCAGTGATTAGCCTGAGCACCATTTGTTGAGGACACATCTGCACCTGTGCATGGACTCTGTGGGCCTTCAGTGGCAGAATGATGAAAAAAGTAGCAGCTGTAAATATTTTCCACAAACCCCCTTTGGCCAAGCACAAAATGTCTGAAATCTCCCTATCTCCCTTCCCTCATTTTCACTTTCCTTGAGGCTGCAAAACTATCCAAAACCTGTAAAGAGCAGCAAAATGGAGCACTTTTTCCACACACACACTTTACACACCGTCTTCAGCTGATACGAGAGAGGCACATCTATCTATCTATCTATCTATCTATCTATCTATCTATCTATCTATCTATCTATCTATCTATCTATCTATCTATCTATCTATCTATCTATCTATCTATCTATCTATCTATCTATCCATCCATCCATCCATCCATCCATCCATCCATCCATCCATCCATCCATCTATCTATCTATAACAAATCTTAAAAAAACTGCCACTAAACTGTGCATTACAAATTGCCATCACTGTAGCAATTACCTATTTTGTGAAGGTAATTTATGTGAAGGTTTAAAAGACATCTTACACTGTGTCAACTAAAAAGAGCTCTGTGCAAATTGTTCAGTTTGTTTACACTGTTTTATATTGCTCAATCTTATGTGCTTCAATCATGTTTTCTATAAAAATCTGCATGGAGATAAAAGTGGTTGCTGTCTAAGGCAAAAACAAATGCCACAACACTGCCTCACATAAAATCACATAAACACTCAAAAGTAAAAAAAAAAGAAAAAACACTCATGAAACCCTTAAATCATCATACAAACCTCCAAACGTGGTACATAAAGTGTTTCCAGATCCCTACTATCACTACCACTCGCAAACCACACATCACACAATGTAGACAGCGCAATCTTAACAATCTGCACACTTTGCCTATATCTGCTAATACACTACTTTCTTTTTCTATTGGTCTCTGGAATTGCCAGTCTGCTGTAAACAAAGCCGATTTCATTACTTCTATTATTAGTCATTCAAAGCTTAATCTCATGGCCCTAACAGAGACCTGGATCAAACCAGAGGACACTGCTACACCTGCAGCACTCTCCAATAATTTCTCATTTTCCCACTCCCCCCGTTTGACTGGAAGAGGTGGAGGTACTAGTCTGCTAATCTCTAATGATTGGAAATTTACTTCTTTACCATCTTTGGGTATCAACAGCTCCTTTGAATCTCATTCAGTTACTGTTACCTACCCTTTTAAAATACATTTTGTAGTTGTCTATCGACCCCCAGGACCACTGGGTAACTTTTTGGATGAATTAGATGTGTTGCTCTCAACCTTTTCTGAGGATGGTACTCCCCTAGTTATGCTTGGAGATTTCAACATCCATTCTAGATAAACCTCTGTTTGCTGATTTCCACACTCTGCTTGCCTCTTTTGATCTCAACCGAGTGTCAACTACTGCTGCTCACAAATCAGGCAACCAACTGGACCTTATTTATACACGACCCTGCTCTACTGATCATGTTCTGGTTTCTCCACTGCACACGTCGGATCACTTCCTCCTCACTCTTAACCTCAACATGGTCCCTGCCACATCACTTACCCCTCCACATGTCATCTTTCGACGTAACCTACACACACTTTCACCCACCCGGCTATCTGCAATGGTTTCATCTTCACTTCCTTCCCCTAAACTGTTTGCATCTTTGGATGCTAACAGTGCTACTGATACTTTCTGCTCCACTCTTACATCTTGTTTAGACACTGTTTGTCCCTTATCTTCCAGGCCAGCCCGTAACACCCCTTCTGCCCCTTGGTTATCTGATGTTCTACGCGAACACCGTTCTAAGCTTAGAGCTGCTGAAAGGGTGTGGCGCAAATCCAAAAATACTACTGACCTTATTGTGTATCAGTCACTCCTATCTTCCTTCTCTGCTAATGTCTCCACTTCTAAAATGACATACTACCATAACAAAATTAACAATTCGTCTAACTCTCGCATGCTTTTTAAAACATTTTCCTCACTTCTTTGTCCTCCTCCTCCACCTCCTGCTTCATCTCTAATAGCTGACGACTTTGCAACATTTTTCATTAATAAAATTAAACACATTAGTGCACAATTTTCCACACCACAATCAGTCAAGCTCATATCACCAGCAAACATACACTCATTTACATCCTTCTCTTCACTCTCTGAGGCAGAAGTCTCAAAACTCATCCTTTCTAATCACCCTACTACTTGCCCGCTTGATCCTATTCCATCTCATCTCCTTCAAGCCATTTCTTCTGCAGTTGTACCTGCACTCACTCACATCATCAACACATCCCTCCACACTGGTGTTTTTCCCTCATCATTTAGACAGGCACGTATAACTCCACTACTTAAGAAACCCAACCTAAACCCATCTCTTTTAGAGAACAACAGACCAGTTTCCCTTCTTCCTTTCATTGCAAAAACACTTGCACGAGCTGTGTTCAACCAAGTCTCTACATTTCTCACAAACAACAACCTCCTTGACAGCAACCAATCTGGCTTCAGAAGTGGACATTCAACTGAGACGGCCTTGCTCTCAGTCGTTGAAGCTCTAAGACTGGCAAGAGCAGAATCCAAATCTTCAGTACTGCTTGATCTGTCCACTGCTTTTGACACGGTTAACCACCAGATCCTCCTATCAACCCTACTGGCAAAAAGCATCTCAGGAACCACACTTCAATGGTTTGAGTCTTACCTATCAGATAGGTCCTTCAAAGTATCTTGGAGAGGTGAGGTGTGCAAGTCACAACATCTAACTGCTGGGGTGCCTCAGGGCTCAGTTCTTGGACCACTTCTCTTCTCTGTCTACATGGCATCATTAGGTTCTGTCATTCAGAAACATGGCTTTTCATACCACTGCTATGCTGATGACACTCAACTCTACCTCTCATTCCATCCTGATGATCCGACGGTTGCTATTCGCATCTCAGCTTGTCTAACCGACATTTCTTCCTGGATGATGAACCATCACCTTCAACTCAACCTTGCCAAGACAGAAATGCTTGTGATTCCAGCAAACCCATCGTTTCATCACAATTTCACCATCAAGTTAGGCACATCAACCATAACTCCTTCAAAAACAGCTAGAAGCCTTGGATTTATGATTGATGATCAGCTGACTTTCTCAGACCACATTGCTAAAACTGTCCGATCCTGCAGATTTGCTTTATTCAACATTAAGAAGATCAAGCCCTTTCTTTCGAAACATGCAGCACAACTCCTTGTTCAAGCTCTTGTTCTGTCCAGGCTGGACTATTGCAATGCCCTCTTGGCAGGTCTTCCAGCCAATTCTATCAAACCTTTACAATTAATTCAGAACGCAGCAGCAAGATACATTTTTAATGAGCCAAAAAGAATACACGTCACACCTCTGTTTATCAATTTGCACTGGCTTCCAATAGCTGCTCGCATAAAATTCAAGGCATTAATGTTTGCCTACATAACTACCACTGGCTCTGCACCCATTTACCTACATTTGTTACTTCAGACTTATATGCCCTCTAGAAGCTTGCGTTCTGCAAGTGACCGTCGCTTGATTGTGCCATCCCAAAGAAGCACAGTCACTTTTACGGACTTTTAAATTAAATGTTTCCTCCTGGTGAAATGACCTCCCCAACTCAATCCGAGCAGCTGAGTCCTTAGCCATCTTCAAGAATCGGCTTAAAACACATCCCTTCCATCTTTATTTGACCCTCTAACTTTAACACTCACTATTCTAATTCTATTCTTTAAAAAAATCAAACTACCGTTCTAATCTTTTTGTATTCTATTTTCTTTTCATTTATTATGCAATTGTATGTGTGTGTGTGTGTGTGTGTGTTTATGTGAAAAGATCTCTAACACTAGCTTGCTCTATTCTTTTTTTATTCTATCGGTTTTCTTTTCTTTTTTTTATTATATTATTTAAAATCCCATGCTACGTGTACTGTGTTAACCTAACTGAGACTTGTTATAGCAATTATATATCATTGCTCTTTTTGTTGTTTTTGGTTGCTTCCACTGTCCTCATCTGTAAGTCGCTTTGGATAAAAGCGTCTGCTAAATGAATAAATGTAAATGTAAAAAAATATGACAAGTACAGCAATCAAATAACTGCTCATTTAGAACAAACTTATCCTGACCTCACACAACAAAACAAAACAAAACAAAACAAAAAACAAAACAAAACAAAACAAAATTTTTTTTTACCCCTAGCTAAAACTGAAATGCTTTATATTAGAATGGATGTGGAGAGTAATGAAATGTTGAAATTAATGTTTTTATATATGTTATATGTTTTTGAGCAAAATTAGGCAAGATGGTAATAATATTTCAGTTTCTGTACTTCATAAGTTCATGTTTGATTCAATGTGTTACGTTGCATTTCTTTGCAAATTTTCTGAGTGATAAAATATCTTTAAGATATATATATATATATATATATATATATATAATAAAATGTTTATCAAACTTTTGCCCCGGACATTCATCTTGGTATGAACAGGCATTTTGTTTCTAGAACTAAGAATCTTTTTTTTTTCCTCTTCACTGAGTAGAGCCAAAACTGAAACACAATAGACTCTGTACTTTGATCTATATGGTGTAGACAATTACATTTTATGAGTAACTGAGTGATTGATGTTTTCTGTCAGGACTGAGATCAGATAGACTGACAGCTTGCAAGGATAAACTATTCAACCAGCTCCTGGCACAAACTAGAGACATTTCCTCCTGGTTCAGCTAGATTGCACCAAGCTCTAAATCAAATCAGACGCCATCCCTAGCAGGCGGATTTCACAACTCCCCATTATCGCTTCCTCTTCTCCACTACTGATGTGTTTCTTATTACACTGCTTCCCAAATGTGAAAGTTTTCAGTCAGATCTGAGGCTCGTAGTGTTAATAATTAAGCCATCGCTCTGGCATGAGAAGCACTGTCTTGCGGTTGAGCAACTTGGTCTATACACATGACTGCAGTCAACACAGCACATCCAAACAACCCTCCTCTCCAGCATGCATAAAAACACAAATGGACGTGCTCGCAGGTGCCGCTCGGCCAATCACAGTTCCTCCTACGGAACCAGCTTCAGGAAGATGTAATTGTGGGAAACACTGTGTTGGCACAGCATGAGACCTTATCTGCACAAATGAACTATAGACTGATGCTGAATAACAGGCAGGTGTGGATGAGCACTGGGCCTAGGTGAGGAGTTAAATTACAGAGCTGACGAATACACTGTCATCATCTGAGACACTAAATATTCTAGCGTTAATAATGAGAGTGGTATTACGACAACCAATGAAAGCATACAGATGTGTAGAAAACAGACTATTTTACAGCTCAGATAATTACAATAATTCATGTGTGTTTTAACAAAAATATGAGCTTTACTTATTTGGTTCTAAACGCTATGGAATGATGGTCCTGTTTCCTTCCATTGTGTATTATTACAGCATACTGATGTACATTTTTTGGTAAAAACAAAAACAGAAAAAAACAACTGATGAGCTAACTGAATAAATAAATAAAAATTATCATTATGTCACAAATTTAGATTCTATTGAAATCAGAAGAGTCACTTCAAAATTCTGGTATTCAAATGCCCCGTCCCCTGGGAAATCTTATTGGGTAAAATCCTGCTCCACATAGCTACTGTACATAAACACAAAGTATGCTCTGATTGGCTGTGATTAGGGCTGTAAGATTTGAAGAAGAATGTAGCTGAGATTTTTGTGAAAAATGTATATAAACCTTCCAGGTTTTCTGTTGCTTGTATGAGAGATGCATAACAATAATAATAATAAAAAAATTATCATTATTTTAATACTACCACTAATTAAAAATATAAAACATGTTAAAAATGACTATTGTAATATTTGAGTGTAAATAAAACAAGCTAGTGTTTTATAATACTAATACTAATGATTAAAAATTCAAAATATTATTATTTTATATTACTACTACTACTACTCCTACCGCTACTATTACGGTAGCACTTTATTTTACAGTCCTGTTCCTCATGTACATACTATGTACATATTATAGTAATTACAATAACTATATAATAACTAGGTACTAACCCTAAACCTACCCCTAAACCTAACCCTACCCCATGTAGTTACCTTGTATTACCAGAACTTTCTTAGATAAATACACTGTAAGTACACTATAAGTACATGTTAGTACACGTACTGTAAAATAAAGTGCAACCACTATTACTACAAAAAAAGGACAACTAACTAAAAAATCTGACTGTCAACTAATAAAGTGTTTAAGAAAAAAAATATTTATAAAAAAAACATATTATTATATTACATTATATATATAATTAATATTATTCAATATTATTTACAAGCATAACATTAGAATATACATTTATTGCCTGTCTGAAATGTTAACCAATCTCTGAGACACTGAAAACACAGACCTTGAGCTTATTTTGATTGTGATTATGTCAAGTTGCACAGAATTTGTACTTTCATTGCGGATGTAAAACTACTTGTCGCCGGAAACTTCTGAAGACGTCAAACAAATCAGTTTGCCTTCAACAGAAGAAAGACAGACATGAGGCAGATTAAATGATGACAGAATTTTCCTCTCTGGGTGATAAAATTGCTCAAGACAAAGAACTAACAAGTCAAAAATAAATGTTTCTAAATGGGAGAGAACCTTCTAAATCACTCATTGGGATTTCATGTTTCTGACAGTTTGGCTCTATGTAAGTCAGCTGCCTCTGAGCACAGTCATCACCTGAACGCATAAATCAGCCACTCACAGTTAATTGTTATTCTACTTCCATGTATTTTTTTGATCACCGCATTCACATCTGAGTCTGTGTGAGCCAGGAAACACTAAGCTATCTTTGACACATGGATCTTTTATAAATCAAAGGACATTTATTATCTCCGTACAAACGACCTGGGGAATTCTCAGATATGGAGAGCCACAATATCATTATAAAATCCAATCCGCCGGGTGTATCGAATACGTCCCATGATTACTTCCACGTGAAAAGCTCTGCTGACATAATGAACGGGGCTTTTGCTGAGACTGTGATAACGTTCCTGCTCTGTATTGATCTGATCTGGGAACAGTAGATATCTTTAAGGCTGTAGTGGAGAGTCCTTTAAATGGCTCACCTCCCATACCTCATTTATCAAATGTAATCTGTTAGTATTCCACAACATTAATCAAGCCGCTGTCCCACTTTCTGGTGTATGTGCGTGTGTGCGCTCTCCTGATTGTGTGTGTGTGTGGGAGTCTGGGAGATCGTCTAGTTGTTGATTTTGCGTCTGCTCTTGATTAAGGGTGTTTACGGGTAAAAGTGCGTCTTATAAAGCTTTACCCGGACCAATATTGATTCTCTACAGAAATTTACAGCCAACAAATCATACAACAGGTGAACACAAAGCCATTTTACAACATCCAGCTCGGCATGGAAGAAAAACCAGATGATGTATTCCACTCTTTATCTCAGGCAATGAGATACAGCTGTAAATCTCAGTACATAAAAAAGATTCTTTCTTCCAAAACCTAGTGAGCTTCCTCAGTGCCTACCACCTACATAGCCTTCAAAGGCAAGACTCTCCCAGCTAACAAATTGAAGTTCTGAAAACAGTGAAAGTAATATGTTTATTAGTAATATTTCAATAACTTCATAAGAATGTCTAGAGAATATTCTTCTAAGAATGTTTTCTTTTAATGATAAGAATGAAATGAAAATGCATATTAAATGTACATTTTATAAGAATGTTCTATAAATATTACTTTGAGCATGTTTTATCTTGACATTTACCTAACCTTTAGATAACATTAGTGTAAATTGTGCGAATATTCATTATTAGCTGGGGTACCAGTTATGGAATGAGAAAGAAGTAAGAGAAAGAGTAAGAATTATATTTAAATACTGTAATAATCATAAGTATTTATGGCCCTTTCAAAAAAAAAATTTAAATAAATATAAATATATATATATATATATATATATATATATATATATATATATATATATATATATATATATATAGAGAGAGAGAGAGAGAGAGAGAGAGAGAGAGAGTACTATTTTTATTTTACTTTTCACTGTTGGCTGAATTACAATTTATAAATGTAATCGTTTGCCATCTTTAATTCATTGCCATCTATAATTCACCATGTTGCATTTATGTTTTCAATCATCTCACCATCATATAACTTTTTTTTCTCACTCAGCTTTTCCGCTATCTTCAATTAATTAGATGTATTATTTACCTTTTTTTTTTTTACTGAGCTTATCTACCATTTTTGATTTAGATTTTCACTGAGCTTGTCCACCATGTTGGATTTATTGCTTTTCCTCAGCTCATCCACCATCTTGGATTTCGTTTTTTCATTCAATTTCGAGATTTTCCAATACATTACAGTACATTTAGTCATTTAGCAGACGCTTTTATCCGAAGTGACTTACAAATGAGGACAATAGAAGCAATCAAACCAACAAAAGAGCATTTTTTTCCACATACATTTCATCCATGTTGAAATTTATACTTTTACTGACATTTACTTTTTTCCCCACTCAGCTTATCTGCCATCTTGGATTTTGTTTTTCACTGAAACTGTCCACCATCTTTTGTCTTAAAAAATGTATTAGGCATCATAAGTAGCATAATTAAGTTAAATGCATTTTTAAGGCATTATAGGTTTGTTCCTGATATGAAAGCACTTTCAAACAGACTTTGTGCACCTATGATGAGTTCACTAGGTTTTGGAAAAGAATTCACACAGTTTATACACTACTGTAGCTGTCTATCTGTCACCACAACCTATCTAAGCAGTAGCAAAAAAAATAAATCCCTTAAAGTTCCTCTATTAAAATCTCATTTAGCTAATAACACACATGACATGAGTTTAGTGGCCATCACTCACCTTTCTTGTCCCCAAAGAAGAGCGTCTGTTGTGCAGGGTTTGACCACTGGAGGGAGGTGTTGTCATTGTGTTCCACACGGCAGGTCAAGTTGGCTATTCCTCCTTCTGTCACAGTCATGTTCTGGACGATAGGGAACTGGCCTTGGGCTCCTGGAAGAGACAGACAGAAAGTATGTGAGAGACATGCACAACCACAGCAACATATGGAGTGTTCAACCTTTAGCATGAACACTCTACATGAATCTATCAACAGAGAGAATGAAGAAAACGACAAAAAAGCCAAAACACAGCAGCACCTGGCAAAAGTAAAAGAGCTCTTTCACATAAGTTCTTGTAGTATTAATGCCACGTCAGAAAAAAACGAAACAAAACACCAAGCATTACAATGTTTTTACAAAATTACAACCCAGTCAGTCAAAGTGACAGATAATGACTATTTGTAACACAACCTCTGGCTATAACACGTTTTGCTGAAGCCCAGATCATGTGGTTTGCTTCATGGAAGAGTTGCTCCAGAAAGACAAAGTGGAAGAGAGCTATTTACATCTAAACGTGGGTGAAAAGTACAGAAGGTGAAGAATGTACTGACATCATTCAACACTAAATCATAACTGAGTCAGAAACGCACAAGGAGAACAGGCAACTGCTAAACTCAATGCCTTCAGAAACACAAGATCTGTGAATAAAGATCTGTGGCCTGCAAAGTCAGCACAGCGCTGTTAAGGTACAGTGGATGCCTCATTGTTTTTGCCTCCCTTAGTCAATTTGCTACATTAAATTTTCCAGTTTCTCTTAAAAGTCAAATTAAAAGTAAATTTTTTTCAAAGATTCACAGAGATAATATAATTATAAATATTCTTATTATATAATATTACAATAATAATAATAATAATAATAATAATGTTCATTAATAAATAAATAAATAAAATCATGGCACCCTAATGCCCTTTTTAAAGGTAAACAAACAATGAAATTATACATTAATTCAAACTCATTAAAGGGATAGTTCACCCACAAGTGAAAATTCCATAAATTAATTACTCACCCTTATGCCGTTTCCAGACCCATAAGATATAGTTGATGAAATCCGAGAGCTTTCTGACCCTGCACAAACAACAATGCAACTGACACGTTCAAGGCCCAGAAAGGTAGTAACGACATTGTTAAATTAGTCCATGTGACATCAGCGGTTCAACCTTTTACAAAGCTATGAGAATACATTTTGTGTGCAAAGAAAACAAAAGATGTGTCAGTCTTCGACATGCTTTAACAAAAGTACCATCACTCATAGCTTCATAAAATTACTGTTGAATCACTGGTATGACATGGAGTATTTTAACAATGTCCTCACTACCTTTCTGGGCATTGAACGTGTCAGTTGCCTTGCTGTCTATGTACAGTAGGTCAAAAAGCTCTTGAATTGCATCAAAAATATCTTAAATTGTGTTCCAAGGGTCTAACAGTTTGAAACAACATGATGGTGAGTAATTAATGACAGAATTTTTATTTTTAGGTGAACTATCCCTTTAAATGTTTGCCATGTTTAGCAACTGGAACCTGTTTGGTTTTAAAGTGACTTCTGTGTGTGTCACTAGTGCTTTATAGATCGCTACACTATTGAAAACAGAAACAAAAAAGGACGTCCCCTACCCTAAGCACCAACAAAAAACAGATAAGGGTCACTCGTGAACCCTTGCTTACTACGATCTGAGCAGAAGACTGAATAAACGTTTAGCTCAGTGAGAAATAATTCACAAACTGACATCCATCACGGCACCCCAGGGTTAGACAGGCAATAACAGATCACCTTGTGCAGGGAGGGCCGAGGGAGCTAATGAAAAACTGTACACACACACACACACACACACACACACACATATATAAAGACAACCCTGGAGAGGACATGATAGATGAATAATCTGTATTTATTTAAAGTGAAGAAGTGATGACTCTCACAGATCAGAGGTCAACATCTCCAGTACCACCGCTGCCAGACAATGGGACATGAAAAATGTTCAAATGTGGTGTAATAGGCAAAGGAGAAGGACGAAGACATGATGGAAGAGAAACGCTGTGTCCTAACCAGGCAAGTTTTGAGTGTGAAGTCATTTGAACTCCAAGAGAGAATTATGAAAATAGCAACCAAACACTCACAGAAGTCATGGATTCAAATGCGGAAGATGTGATTTAGTGCAAGATTTGGACACGGCGAGTGCAGATTGGTGGCTGATGAGAGAAATAGATATCAACGGGTATCTGGTTAAATTCGACTCTGCAAATTTAGAATCTTTTTCTGCTGCTAATTGCAGCGTGTCACAATTAGACTGATTTGAGAGCCTGTCTAGATATGATGTAGCTTTCATAAGGGAACCAGGAGGACAAGAAGGAGTGAGTGAGAGAGACAGAGCTGCTAAGGGCCTCTCCACAGGCTTCCTGACAGAAGAGCACGTCGGCCAGCTCTGGTGCTTATTTCTTTTCCGAGCCTCTGGCGGTCATATTACATACACACAAACACTGAGGAGGCGTCGATTTGGGATTTATTTAATTTCCTCGCTTGTTTTAGTGAGACAGAAACAGTTGCATATTCCACAGTCTTTGTTTATTATAAGCCGAAAATATTGTGCTATTGTGCTGTAGCTTAGCACTGTTATGCTAATGATGCAACTCAAAAAGATTTATTTGCAACAAACTTCCAGATAACGTATAATAATAATAATAATAATAGTAACGATATCACCCTTCATATTCATCCGGAAGAAGGAGGCGGGAACCGGCGGACAATCAAAAACATTTTAATAACAAAATAAACACAAAACAGCGCACCAGCCCCTCACGGACGACTGGTGCGCATAAAATAAAAACCAAAACACAACTAAAATCCCAGGCCTGGTCCTCTCTCGTCCTTCACTGTCGTCGCTCCAGTTTTATATCCTTCCATCTCCTCCATGGGCCTCGAGACCGGTGGGACGAACAGGTGTAGTTCATCTCCAATCACTCCCCCGGCCTCGCTCCCATGTCCCTCGGCCCCGCCCCACTCGTCACATACCCCCATCGCCCCTCGCAGGCCGGGGGGTACTCCCGAGACTGCGCTCTACTCCCCCCCCCCCCCCTCCTCCCTCCGGGGGGGCCGCTCCCGGGGACCTGCGGGAACCTGGGGGTAGGACAGGCGAGGCGAGAGAAAAGGAGATGGAAGGAGGAGCGACAGAGACGAGAGAGGGGAGAGAGGAAAAAAAAAAAAAAAAAAATTCCGGTTCCCAGACGCACCGCTGCTCGGCCCTCCACCAGCTGGGTGATCTCCTCCGCGGTGCCTGGCGGTGGCACTGGACGGCCCTCGGCGGACGGCACGACACTCCTCCGCCGCCCGGTGGACGGCGACGGCTCCTCCGGTTTTGGGCAGCCGGCAGGAGTCCCCCGTTCCCTGCTCCTCCCCGTTCCGGCGGAGGCAGCAGGCTCCGGCCACCTGGCGAACGGCGCCGACTCCTCCGCTCCCTCACGGACGGCAGCCGTCTCTCCACATCGTGGGCGGCCGGTAGCGAGCTCGCCCGTCCCCGGCAACTCGCTCCAGTCCACCGCCTCGAGCGTCCATGGCGGCACACTCCTCGCCAGCTCGATGGCACCGCGGATTCACCACAGCGGCGAGGGATCTTCAGCAGCGCGTCCCTCCTTCTCCCGGGCTTCGGCACCACTGTAACGATATCAACCTTCATATTCATCCGGAAGAAGGAGGCGGGAACCGGCGGACAATCAAAAACATTTTAATAACAGAATAAACACAAAACAGCGCACCAGCCCCTCACGGACGACTGGTGCGCATAAAATAAAAACCAAAACACAACTAAAATCCCAGGCCTGGTCCTCTCTCGTCCTTCACTGTCGTCGCTCCAGTTTTATATCCTTCCATCTCCTCCATGGGCCTCGAGACCGGTGGGACGAACAGGTGTAGTTCATCTCCAATCACTCCCCCGGCCTCGCTCCCATGTCCCTCGGCCCCGCCCCACTCGTCACAATAATATTTGCCAAACGGTTTGGCATGTTCATGCAGGGGCAGAGTTCAGTCAAGTTTGTAGTTCTGTGTCAGTGTGACATCTGGATTCTGTAAATGAACCTTAAATTCCCATAAATTCATAAGGATGTTTTGCATTTTGAGAGTTTATTAAAATGGAACTCCAATATTCCATTTTGTGTGTTAATGTGTGGTTGACAAATATGGATTGTTTTGATGGCTGATGTCGATATCAAGCCAATATCTTAAAAATAATGGTTACAAAAGGGGGGTTTGGAATATACAGTACTTTTTTGTGAACAGAATCATTTTAATAATCTAAAGAACATTTTTTTCCCCACTATAAAAAACCTTTTGTGGATTGGAAAGGTTCTATAGATGAAGGTTCTTCATGGAACCATCAATGCCAATAAGATAATAATAATTAAAAAATAAACTCATTCATTTTTGAGAGTTGCAAATAACATCTGCTCAAAGTTTCAGCAATGAAACTTGAAAACGGCTAAACAAAAAAATGTATATACAGTATATATATATACACACACACACATACGCGCACACACAAAAGCATGCAATAATAATAATAATAATAATAATAACAACAACCAATTATAATTATTTAAAGATTTGCAGATCATATTGAACATTAATTTCCATCAACTGTTTGTTTATTCACATTTTTCAAAATATTATCTTTTGTGTAAAACAGAAGAAAGAAACTCAAACAGGTTTGGAACAACTTGAGGATGAGTAAATGATGACAGACTTTTCACTTTTGGGTGAACTATCACTTTAAAATCAAAAGGGCTCAAACTGGATTTTGAGAGTTTAGTAAATGACAATGAAATATTAGCAATATATGTGTTGTTTGTTCTACCAGGTCATAATGCACATGGATTTTGAATGGCTAACTATATCATCTGAACCCTTTTCTATATTTTAATAGTATAGTTATGGCATGCTAACCAGCTAAAACATGACCCCATGGTTCGCTTCTCTGGCTCAGGGGTCATATGAGACAGTAGAGCAGGTCATTTACTACCTGATTAACGTCTCCTACAGACCACAGCATTACAGGCGGAGAGAGAAAGAGACAGAGAAATGGATCTGTATTACTCCAGGTAGGCAGGATACATTATTCATCTGTTTTTTGCATGAAGCATGGCCTGCCAGCCCCTGTCTCTAGTTCTCTCTCTGCTTCCTTGATCTTCTCCTGCCTCATTTTCTCATCCCCATCCCTCATCACTCTTCTTCCTATAATCAGGAGAAAGGGTCAAGACCCATGGGAAATCAGTCATGGGAAACTGCTCCAAAACTGTAGGTGCAAATATGGTTCTATTTTTACGCATATGCTTGATAACAAACAATTAAGATTAACAAAATGTGTCAACTTAAGAAATCCCAGGAGGGTCCAAACTGTGTGAATGCAGAAGACGATCACTGACGTGACACCATTCAGAAACAAAGAAAGAAAAGAAGATAATTGGGAGTCTGGGAATGATAATTTTGAGTATGTATGTCAGTAGCATCTTTGGGAAATCTGGACAGTAAATAAATAATCAATTAAATAAATAGTAATGTAATAAATTGTGTACTGCAGTTTTAGGAGGAACTAAAATTAAAGGCCTTTGACAGGTCCTCCAGGGAGGATTCATGCTGTTGTTCAAAAGAGCCTGTCCTACTCGCTCTGCGCTTGAATTATGTTAAGTTTTGGACAGGTTTTACCATTAATGCAAAGTGTATTTTCGAGATGTGCTTCCAGCTATTCAGAAATGCCTATTTTTCTGCATATTTCCAGCTAAGAGTGCTTATGAATAACAAACAACTGCTGAGAGACACCTGAAACTAACCACAATGCTAAAAAACATACAGTAATACTTTAAAACATACAGGGGGGAAAAAAGGCTTCAAAATGGAGAAAATTTGCTTTGCTGAAGAACAGTTCAAAGGTTCAGTTCTGAGGTAGCACGGATTTGAAGAAATATTAATAAACGGATGAAAAATAAAGCCGTTTCTTGCATAATGCGCAATGCTACATTGAAATTCATACAGTACGTTTTTGCAAGGTCACAAACTAAAAAAATAAAGCAGACATATAAATAAAAATAAAAATAAAAATACATCTGATTTTTTCATTTCCTCCGTTCACATTATTGAACTACACATTAAAGAAATGAACTAATATTAACAATTCACAGTAAAGTTATGGATTTATCTGATCATTTTAGGATTATTTGACCTCTGCATTATTTAGAAGATACATAATAAAGGTTTAAAACAAGTTAATTTTAATTGTACATAAATCCATTTACTTTGTAATGCATATTCCTGATCTTACTGTACATTTAATATTAGGTTTTACTCAATACATCACATTGCAGAAGTAGAGTTAAAAGTAATGGGTTAAAACACCAATTGACATCAAATGTAATATCACAATAATGAGGTAAACTAATAAAAAAATTTACTGAGCCAATTGATGTTGAAACTGAAATAATAAATGGTCTCTGTATTCATTTTTCTGTGGGAGAACTTAAAGCTTATTCAGCGAGGGCAGTTTTTGCATCTACTGTATCTTGTTGTTTCTGATAAGTGATCCAGCTCTTGGGACACTTTGTGTGTTGCGTTGATTTGATCAACACCGGCACGCACATGTGTCGACTTAATAGAGCGGTGAGGTGAGCCCTTCTCTCTGGTCAGAGGCGTTTGACTGAAACAGATCTCTCCTGGGATCAGGCCTATCTAATGCTGTTTGAGCTCTCTCTCTCTCTCTCTCTCTCTCTCTCTCTCTCTCTCCCTCTCTCTCTCTGTGTGTATGTATGCCTCTCGTTCTCCTCTTCCCCTCTGTTTCTCCTTCCTGTATGGACGTCCCTCCCTGTCTCTTAACTCAACGCGCAAAATATAAAATTAGCTCCAGCCTCTCCTAAACGTCCTCAATAACTCTCCCGCTGAGAGGTGAAAACAGAGAAAAAGTCTCATGTGACATAAAGGAACTGACATATGACTAATTTCCAAGATTGTCCTTATTTTAATATCAATTAACATACTAATTGTGTGAAATCTTAAAGGAATAGTTCACCTAAAATGATGTCTTGTCTTTTTTACTTCTTTAAACTTGAAGACTTTACAAGTAAAGTCTACATCTATTAAAACAATAGACAACACCTCGCTTCTCACTTATAACAGACATATTATAAAATGTAATTTAAAAACTGATATTTCGCAGCTTGTTCTCACCCTCAATCTGCTATTGTTTAGAGGCTCTCACAAGATTTGAGATGACGCAAAACATGAATCAGCTGCATGAGTGATCTGTCTTGCCTCTTCAAGCACATGTATCTCTGTAACCTTTCAGCAGAGAACTGTAATAAGATGACCTTTAGCAAGTATGCTCTAGCTCGCTGAGACGCTGAGGCCAGCCTGGACGTAGTCATGCCCTTGACTTTTAGCCTTGACCATGCTGACAGAAGACAAGAGGCCCATATTTTCCAGCACAAATCAGCCAGTGGGAGACTTTTTGCTCTTTCAAACATTTAAACAAATCACGGATCTCTATACCACTCACATACTCTGGTCTGGAACGCCACAAACACAGAAAGACGGAATGATAAACTGTTGGACTGTCCAACCACACTCTTGGTATGATAATTGTTATCCTGGACCACAAAACCTGTCATACTGTATGTTGCATGGGCATATTTATAGCCAACAATACATAGTTTGGGTCAAAATTATCTATCTATCTATCTATCTATCTATCTATCTATCTATCTATCTATCTATCTATCTATCTATCTATCTATCTATCTATCTATCTATCTATCTATCTATCTATCTATCTATCTATCTATCTATCTATCTATCTATCTATCTATCTATCTATCTATCTATCTATCTATCTATCTATCTATCTATCTATCTATCTATCTATCTATCTATCTATCTATCTATCTATCTATCTATCTATCTATCTATCTATCTATCTATCTATCTATCTATCTATCTATCTATCTATCTATCTATCTATCTATCTATCTATCTATCTATCTATCTATCTATCTATCTATCTATCTATCTATCTATCTATCTATCTATCTATCTATCTATCTATCTATCTATCTATCTATCTATCTATCTATCTATCTATCTATCTATCTATCTATCTATCTATCTATCTATCTATCTATCTATCTATCTATCTATCTATCTATCTATCTATCTATCTATCTATCTATCTATCTATCTATCTATCTATCTATCTATCTATCTATCTATCTATCTATCTATCTATCTATCTATCTATCTATCTATCTATCTATCTATCTATCTATCTATCTATCTATCTATCTATCTATCTATCTATCTATCTATCTATCTATCTATCTATCTATCTATCTATCTATCTATCTATCTATCTATCTATCTATCTATCTATCTATCTATCTATCTATCTATCTATCTATCTATCTATCTATCTATCTATCTATCTATCTATCTATCTATCTATCTATCTATCTATCTATCTATCTATCTATCTATCTATCTATCTATCTATCTATCTATCTATCTATCTATCTATCTATCTATCTATCTATCTATCTATCTATCTATCTATCTATCTATCTATCTATCTATCTATCTATCTATCTATCTATGCTAACATCTATCTATGCTCCGTAATATGCATTGCTAAGAACTTCATTTGGACAAATTTAAAGGAGATTTTCTCAGTATTTAGATTTTTTTGCACCCTCAGATTCCAGATTTTCAAATGGTTATTTCTCGACCAAACAATGTCCTATCCTAACAAATCATGCATCAGTGTAAAGTTTCTTAATTCATCTTTCAGATTATTAAAAGTAAAATAATTTCTAATTTAAAAATCTCAATTTGCAAAAACTGACCCATGGGGTTGGACAACAATGAAAGTGTGGTAAGGTTCTTGATCAGTTTCTTGGTATAATTTAAAAGGCGGAATCAGTTCAATATGGACTGTTGTTGATGGAGAAAGTACTAAATAGGGTGAATTGCTCTGGCATAACCTCTGGTTTGATATGACACAAAATGAATGCTACAAATCCTGACATACGTGTGGACTAATTCTGTCAATGCCTGAAAGTTTGGTTTCATCTACAGTCTATGATCTCTCTTGGTTCTACATCATCGTTCGCCAGACCAGATCAAACAGACTATTTCAGGTTTGAGGTTTACCAGGCAGAGCCACTCCAAAAAAAGCACATCTATTCGGGTACAATGCCAAGTGTATGTTCCCAGGATGAAGTATGCCAGGTATGAAGTGCATAAACAGGTGCCAATTTGGCTAGCCTTGCCAGGTGCTGACAACACAATCCCAGACCAGTTAACCAAAACACAAAATTCTGTTCATTTTAAAGATGTGCTGACAGTGTTTTACAGTGACAAAACAGCAATAGCTAAATTCTTTGGTGTTTGGAAATGCCTGAAACGCACTTTTAGGAGACATCTGTGGTTACAGCTACACCCATGTGAGTCAAGGTAAGATTAATTCGCAGAGGTTACATCACCGGGGTGGGCGTCCCAGTGGGAATCAGTAAGGGGCACTAGTGAAAATGGAGGTGTTAATCTTTGATATTATTTTCATTCAGCACTCACAGTCTTTCCCTAGGGCTGAGAATAATGTTTGAGGAGTTAATTAGAGCTTTGGGACACTAAGCAGAAGAGGAAGACGATTAGAAGTGAATAGTACAGCCCAACTGATTTCAATACACCCTGGCAGTGTTAAACCAGATCTCTGTTCTTAAAAATGCCCTCGTGTCTGTTTGTTTTGACATTTTGGGAAGTGTTGTGAATGTCCTTGTCATGATTATGGCCCTCTGTTTGCTAAATCTAGAAGAACACTGTGCGAAAGCCACTGTCTTAGACAAATTTTGGGGATTGTAAAATATTTTTCACCGAGGCCAGTCTTGGACTGCTTAGTGTGTCATGCTCACCTACAGACCATTAATTGCCTTGATCTAATCCTGGGCTCCTGTGGATTTCTGGGAAAATTGTAGGTCACAGTCCTGCGGCTGCCATCTAATAAAGAACCAATCAACAACTAAATGCATAGCAATACATGAAGGATCATATCGCAGAACCTGATTTTACCAAGTGAAACATGTTCCTGGGACAACATTGTAATTAACCAATCGGATTTGAAGAACCAGTTTATAGATTTTGTGAAGTTTACAATTAAAATCACTGTTTGGTGCTTGTACATCAGTGTCATTCATCTATCATTTCCTCTGATTTTAGGGATTACTCATGGTTAGGGTTAGGTTTAGGTGTAGGGATATGGTCAAGAATATATTTTTGGAGTAAAATGTTGTTCCAGGGTCAACAAAATATGTTGACCTAGGAACACATCTAACTTAGCAATATCAGGACGTGCTTTACAATTCACAAATAAAGACAACATGGAATTAATATTTTGTTAATGCATGTTCTTGGTATATTGTAAGCACAATATTATTTAATAATTTGTATGTTGGATTATGAAAAGACATTTATAATAGTACAAAAGATTTATGTTTTGAACATAAAAAAGTATCAAGATTAAGCAGCACATCTTAGTTTTTAACCAGGATTATAATAATTTTTTCTTGAGCAGCAAATCAGCATATTATAATGATTTGTGAAGCATCATGTGACCTTTACTGACCTTTACGATTGTTGCTTGTCACATACAATGTGACTCCTGGCAGACTGTATTTATTTGTGAATTGTAAAGCACGTCCTGATATTGCTAAGTTAGATGTGTTCCTAGGTCAACATATTTTGTTGACCCTGGAACAACATTTTTCTCCAAAAATATATTCTTGACCATATCCTTACACCTAAACCTAACCCTAACCATGAGTAATCCCTAAAATCAGAGGAAATGAGAGATGAATGACACTGATGTACAAGCACCAAACAGTGATTTTAAACGTAAACTTCACAAAATCTATAAACTGGTTCTTCAAATCTGATTGGTTAATTACAATGTTGTTCCAGGGACAACAAAGATGTTGTCCCAGGAACATGTCTCACTTGGTAAAATCAGGTTCTGCGAGTTGTAAACTAGTGTTAGTTTTCCCAAAACTACCCCCAGAAAGTCCAGATAGAAAATGTTGCTAAATTGGGATGGCTTAACACAGAGACAGTGTTCAAAATTTTTAGTAAATCATTCTACAAATAGCTTTGTTATAGTTGTTTTTGCATATTAAACTGGGAACAGATAAAGCATTTAACTTATTAAATTACACACATCACATTTAACCAGTCATAGCACTAATTGCAAAGAGTCTAATGAGCTAGCTGTGCACATCGTGTGAATCAAAGCGATTAAACGCAGAAAACATGGACACTGCCCCCACCAGACACAGAGGATGAAAATTTTTAAGACGCTCAGCAATTTCTGATTTAGAGAAATCTAATCAATTAGCAAACAACAAATGAACTGGCTTCAGCGGTTCCACTTCCATTTGTACAATTAGACCAGTGTGCAGCTGCTCCTGCCATTGTAAACAAACATCCCAATCACAGTTTCTTAATTGTAGCAAGTCCTCTCTTTTTAATGCCGTAATTTACTGCGACAAAAGGGAACAGTTCCTATGAAAGTGCCGTTGACAAAAACAACTCTGTTACTCGCCGAGCGCGAACACACAAGCCGATACCATGCCGTGCCCCTGTAGGCAGATGGTACACAGGTAAAATTGCCATCTTAGGTGAGTGTGTGTAGTCTTGTGCATTATTCATGAGGAGAGCAGGTGGTTTAGAGGAGTCAGTCGCTGATAGCGTCTCACTCATTCTGTACACAGAGGGCTCATTTCATCTATCTGACTCCAAATATTTGCAGTGATAGTTTTTCTTCCTCAAAAAATGAGACAGACCTTTGGGAGAACCTTTGGGAGAGCTAACAAATGTCACATTCAGATCTATTGCACAGGGAAGATTTTCGTTTTTTTCAGTGTTGAGAGAGCGAGTAACTAAACATGGCAAAGCTGTTCTCAAACAGGGTGACAATACGTCCTCTTTTTCCAAGACGTGTCATTGCTGGGATTTTTAAATTGCCTAAAATTTCCGGGATTTCTTATATATGGGATGCCATATTGAATTTAACAGGGATGAAAATAAGTCTGTGAAGGATAGACCAATCCAATCTCATGACAATTCGTAAAAATTTTATGAGGTGGCTAATTTGGCTAAATAATTCGTAAGTTTTTTGCTAAATCATGCATATTTTATGAATTTGTATGAATTGGGGAACATACGAATAACTTACTCTTAAACCTGCCAATGAAACTAACTGTCAGTGGGGTCTAGACAAATCATACAAAATTGTACAAATGAGGCCGTATGAATTAGACGTCGTGAGATAGCACTGGATAGACTTAGTCTTTACAATGGCATGCACTGTATGAAATCTTAGATCATGTAATTTTCACAATTCACAACCTTCGAAACTGTATTATGGAGTAATTGTTTACTGTTTTTTTTTTTTTAAGAAAAATACATTATTAATCCACAATAAAATCTATCGAACATTCTGTGTTTCTATAAATGTATGTTGGCCAATTAATCAACCAATCCTGTGAAGGGCATCTCAATATGAAAACAAAGCCAAAACGTTTGCATTTTAGGCAATTTAGAAATTAAGACATTAAGGACATATCGATAGCGGTGTGGATTACAAAACACTGGTGTACCTCCCTTTTTTTTTGTCCCCACGGCTTTTTCACTGTTAAATCTGTTTTTGTGCATACTTGCATACTTCGAATGCAACAGTGAATAATGCATCAGCTGCTTATAATGGAGTTTAATATATTTGTTTGAAATGATTGACTGTTTGTTTTTGTGTGCAAGTATTTGTGGTTTATCAAAGAAATCTCACTTCCCTATGGCATACCAAGTCACACATAACCTCTGTGAACTTCTCCTTGTAAATATTTCACTGCTTCTCACTGAACCACTTAGTGAAAGTATCGTTTAAATTTAATCTATAACTACGTGGCAAACAACAAACGGGAAATTCTACAGCGGTGGCCTGAAGGACACACTGTCACAATAAAGCCAAAACAAATGCAGCCATAAACCATAGAGTTAGTTTATTACTCCGCAAACAGTAAACATCGAAGATAAAAATGCCTTGTACTTTGACACAATGCGAACATGGGTTTGGAGGTCCAGCTTTGAAATTGCCACATTGTTGTTGGTTTCTTAACTGAATAATTTTCTGGACTATTTTATTTGACACAAGCTACTTCTATAATATGTAGTTACAATAATTATAAATACTACAATTATTAGTTGTGCTTTTAAACATGATAAATGTAATATACTTAATAAATAAAATATTAAAAAGAAACAAGAAATATGTTTGGAGTCATTATCAGATACATCGGAAATATTTTTAGTCAGACAGTGGACTCAATGGACTGAATGATTCGACATTTTTGAATGAATGTGTTAAATTAATGATTCAATGACTCGCTAATATAAATGAATCAGTGTTGTGACTGAATAATTCAGTGACTCACTTCAGAGGCAATTTATCGCCGCCTTCTGAGAGAGAGAGTGACTGAAAATAGACAGATTGACAGTCTGTCTGAAATAAAAACAGACAAGCAGAGTGATATAAACAAATGGTCATTATGTTTAAGAGCTATTTCACACTAAGGTTAGCCATGCTACAAATGACTACATGCGGCTAAGCTCTGTGCAGCTCTGAAGTTCAGCAGCTTTCCTGTTAGCTGAAAAAGATGACAGAGAAGAAGTGATGGCATAGGAGGTAAAGCAGGGGCAGTAAAGAGAGGGCAAGTAAATAGCAAAAATAATAGCCATGTGGAAAGGAACAGGGTGGTGGTACTGCCTGCCTGGCTCATAGGAATGATAAGGCAGCTATCTCAGCTCAGCTTATTGGGAATGGTGTCTCCCCATTTATCAAGCAGCAGGGAAAATGGAGGATCCAACTCACCTCTCACTTTGTTTTTCGTAGACGCCACTGGAATCGAATAGCATGATGGGGAGGGAAGGATGGAGAGGATGGTGGGAGGGAAGGAAGGAAGGAAGAAAGGAAGACAGGGAAGGACAGACAGGTTCAGAGGGAGAGGAAGAGAAGGACAGGAGGAGAAAACATTCAATTAGAACAGGCCAGGTTCAAGAGGGTGTAAACTATGCATACTAATCCTCCTGTTGTGGAAAACTCATTCGTATCTGTCAGATTCCGTATCTGTCAGATTCACAACAATGAGTCACTTTAAAATAGAAACCCAGTCAAGAGCGCTTTCCATTTTCAAATACCATCCATTATGGACGACAGTGATTCACAATACACTGGCGATAATATTCAGCTGCACAGGTAAATACGTCAGTTACTCCAGCATACACAGCTCACCACCTAAAAGGTTGTTGCAGAAAGCAGATTTACAAATTCCTGTTACACTCATATGTCTCACTCTCTGTCAGCATCTATATATAGCACAGCACTTTCCACCAGTATGGTACGAAATAGGGTTTAAAACTCCTTTTAATTTGCTAAAGGTTAATCAATTTCAGGACGTCAGGCTACATGTAGGATATTACATTGTAATTGAAATATTTCTTAAAACAATTAATAAAAAAAACAAATATTATGTCAAAATTACAACACTGCTGAATGATTTGAAGAATGGCCAAAAAAAGGATTTGTGCATTGCTTTTCTTTTTTATTTATGGTACACCAAGTGTACAGTATTCATGGAAATCCTGCTTTTGTAAAACTAAGATTGACAGTCATGAGTACAAGAAAAGAGTTGGATTGTTTTTTTGGAATCCGTGTCGGTCTGTCTCAGATGAGTAGAGCCACAATCCTCTGTTATGCTATTGCTTGGTGAATGGCTATTGATCAGACCGCAGAGCTTTCTTCTACAGACTCCCAATTAGCCAGACACAACAAGCTGTCCGTGGCCGCAGAATGACTGAACAAACAAACCGTCCTAATTCTACCCATCTTCTGACATGTTTGTGAACCAGAAGCATCCACTCAAACAAAGCTATCCATTTATATACCATTAAAGCTGAGTGCTTACAATGCTCAATTATTGTATACAACAAAATAACAATACGCAATACTATAGACTGAAGCTGAAAATGGATCATAAATGTTTTCAAATTACACTTTCCTCTGAAAACAAGGGCCAAATGACAAAGCAACTGGCAACAAGGTGTATTTCTATACATTTGACGTGTTGCTATGAGTTTTACAGACAGTCAAACTCAGGTGGGGTTAGGGGTCTTTCTAATAATTGTTGCAATCAAGAGGGAAGTGTGCACAAATTCGATTGGCTTATTCAAAAGATGGGCAAATGATGAGACTTGTACCCAAGTTTGTGTAAAAATTCTAAGAGGAAAGAAATCAAAAGGAAAGGAAACTTAAATCTTTCAGCTTCGCCCTCTGAGCAGAATCCAAAATGCTATCGTGATATTCACCTCATAGTGAACTATGAATCATTTGTTAATGCTCTGAAGGCATAAATACATCCATTGGTTCTACTTACCTACCAAAAACTAGAAGAAAAAAAAGAAAGATAGTTGAAAAAATAAACTTATTTTCCCTCCAAGATCTGGTCACAGGAATCAGATTTATTTAAATGTCTGATCTGCCTTGTGGTGTAAACAAACTGTTTTACCCATGCAGTGTGATCTGAAACCATTATTTAAATGTCTTGAACCAACACACTCTCATTGCAATTCATAACTATTTTTCATTTTGGCGAACTGGTGGCTAGCTCATTTGAATTTGTACAATCTCATCTCATCTATTTCCCACGGAAGGATAGGTTCAGGGGAGGAACTTGTAATTATATATACAATTTTATGTGAAATTTACATTGATGCATTTGGCAGACACATCTTTTTTTTCAAAGCCAATCCAAAGCGTTCTTGCTTTTCTTGGGAATCGAACCCATGATCTTGTCATTTCTAGTGCCATTCTCTACCAGTTGAGCTACAGGAAGGAAAACACCATCATTTCCTCATGACATCCGATTGCTAGTACACATTCATAATGATACAAAATAAAGATTTGGTTTAGTTCCGGTAAAATCTGTAAAAAATACAAAAACAAATTGTCATCAAAAAGAAAAGAAGTGTCTATGAATTCAAGAAGTGGCCCTCCATGTGGAGATTTGCTGAGGGCCTTCCACGTGTCGTTCAGTTTTGAGCCCCAGAGGGTTAAACCCATCGTTGGTTGAATGTTTGAACTTTTTCAGGTCTTGGTTGAAATCGTGGCAAAGTTTTGAGTGACAGCGACTGAGCAGCATCCTCCAGGGATGCACTACACGAGTCTGGATGTGTAGGAGGAGAAATAGAAAGGCAAGGAAAGAGGAGAAAGGGGTGACAAAAAAGCCGTAACGGTAACAAAATCCCAGTATGCCATTTTGAGAATTCTGGACATCAGTGAATAATTCAACACACCTGCATTATATATGCTGGAAAAAAGCTGAGATCAAGATGGCGAAATACATACACTAAAAACAATGAAGGATGTCACGGTTGGGCTAGTTTGTGTGTGGATGATTTATTGACTCAGTTGTGAGTCCTAAACTTTTTTTTTTCTGAAGAAATCAGTCAGTATTATGGCAAAGTTTTGAGTGACAGCGACTGAGCAGCATCCTCCAGGGATGCACTACACGAGTCTGGATGTGTAGGAGGAGAAATAGAAAGGCAAGGAAAGAGAAAGGGGTGACAAAAAAGCCGTAACGGTAACAAAATCCCAGTATGCCATTTTGAGAATTCTGGACATCAGTGATTAATTCAACACACCTGCATTATATATGCTGGAAAAAAGCTGAGATCAAGATGGCGAAATACATACACTAAAAACAATGAAGGATGTCACGGTTGGGCTAGTTTGTGTGTGGATGATTTATTGACTCAGTTGTGAGTCCTAAACTTTTTTTTTTCTGAAGAAATCAGTCAGTATTATGGACTATAGAATGGAACTCATTCCTCAGATGATGTTCCAGAACATGTTGCTCAGAGGAAGTTCAATATTATGCTATTTGTGGGGGAATTACAGGCATCTGTCTTGGCCCACTGATAAGTTAACTCAGTTCGTACTACCATTTGCAGACATTTTTGCTAATGTGAGAACAGTTTTGAGGTGACTTTAATATTTAAGGTGAAGCCGACTGAGATAATGGAAGTGAAAGGTTGATTATTCCGTGCAAAATATAACCTGTGTTCCAAAACCTAATGAGCAGCATAAAAAGAAATATTTTAAGGCATTTTAGGGACATTTCAGATGTGACTGCTGTGTCCTAAGATACCACATTTTAACCAAATTATATATCAGTATAACGTGCATAGTTCACAAAGAAGGCAATTCCTCACTGCATTGTGACAAAGTAGAAAAATTATCTTAGATGCATTACACACAATCTGAGAGAGATCATTTTTGTGTCCTGTATATTCCTTATGCTTATTAGAGTATCGATGGGTTTAAAACCAAAACTTAAAGTATTAAAAACAGTTTTCAGTAATTGAAATTAAAAAGCTTATAATATGGAACCCTGTACATATAAAAAATAAAATAAAATGAAATATATAAAAAAGGATGAAAAATGTATAAAAATGACAGAACAAACAAACAAACAAACAATCAAAAACACAAAAACAATGAACCCTATGAATAAAAAAATAAATAAATGCTGAAAGCAAATAACAAAACAAATAAAACAGAACAATTTAAATAAAATAGGAAAATATAAAATTAAAACATTCAAAATATTAATAAATAGTATATTAATAATTCTAAAATGATACTGTAGAGCATTAGTTAGTTAAGCAACATGCTAAAATCAGACTCTACTGAAAAATCTTTTAGGTTAATTCCTGAGAAACATGTTAACCATGAGTTGTGCAGTCAATTGCTCCACCAATAACTTAGGTTTGGGGGCAGGGCTATCTATTTGGCCAACCAATAGGAGATGAAGAGAGTGTTTGGGTAAACCTGTTTGTTTTTGCCAATCCATATGGTGGTGCTATAATGATGTAGAAATGGTACATTTCAACTTTCATTTATGTTAACTCTTAACTTCAAAAGCGATCAGATCTGTAGGCAGTTCAGGTCTTTGATAAAGAGGACAGATAAATGGGGACTAAAGCTTCCGTTACTAGTATGGAGATAAAGCGTATCCTACATACTTAAATTTTAACCAATGTATCTAAATATAAAGTCATTACAATCTTATTTACTCATGTTTGTTTTCAAGAGTTGAATTTGTGGGTCACACTAATTGTACTGTCTGTGACTATAGATCTATATTTATTCAAAGTTTTATTTTTTCTCCTTCAGGCCCTTTAAATATTTAAAACAATGCCTTTTACCAAAGTCAGGCCACATGCAGTGCAAATCACGAGCAGAAGTCAGTACTCTGCACCTTTCAAGTGCTCGCGTGGTGACAGTGGCTCCTGATTGCTAATACCCTGTTTGTGCTGTTTCAGAATGGTAATTTGGCAATTTAGCGTAGCCGCAAGCACTTGCCGCGCTATAGCGCCCCGGTGAGAGCGAGAAATAAATAGCATAAAATCAAATAAAATAACATGAAATAAAATCAGGAAGAGCCAGTGTTTAGGGCTCATTACTTCTCCACTCCTGCAGAGGGTTCTTGTGAACCTAAATGAGCAAAATAAAATCAGCATCTCTTACTCTCTCTCTTTCTCGCTTTAAAGATCCTCTGTGTTTCCTAGAGTGATAATATGAGCTCATAAGATTACGGTATACAGCTGTGAGTGACATAAGACACTACAACTCACAATATCAGAATACATACAACATTACATTTACATTTAGTCATTTTGCAGATACTTTTATCCAAAGCGACTTGCATAGGAGGAAAATAGAAGCAATCCAAATCATCAAAAGAACAATGATAGTGCTATAACAAGTCTCAGTTTGCCTAACAGCACATGTAGCAAGTTTTTAAAATTATATGAAAAATAAAAAGAAAACAGATAGAACAAAATAAGAATAGAGCAAGCTAGTGTAGTGATGAGAGAGAGAGAGAGAGAGAGAGAGAGAGAGAGAGAGAGAGAGAGAGTAGGGTACAAAGCTCCCTTAGTTTTTTTTATTCCTCAGAAGAAAAACAAATTTTTTTTTATTGAAAATTGCAGAAACTGAATTTGCATAAAAAATTATTATTATTGTTATAAAAGTAAAAATATAAAATTATAAAAAGTATAAAAAAGTAAAGAAAAAAATAAAATTAAACTTAATATTATTTAATGGTAATTAATAGTAAATAAGGATTATTAACAGTTCATATATTAACAAATTAGCAAGTGACCTCATGGATCAAGCAGGACAAAGAACTTTTTGCCATAATCCTTTATCACCATACAGTACAGTAAATCAGAAAAAAAAACTTTAAAAAAGGAATAAAAAAACAACATTGCATTTTCTTTACATTCCAAATATTTATATGCTACAGTGATAAGAAAGCATTTGATCTGACGTATTCTCTTTTATTCACTCTCTCTCACACACAAATCTGATTTCCTTTGGTTACATTCTGTTTGTAGTTGCATCTTCAGTACCATTCTCATTCTTTTATCCTTCTGTCTCTTTCACACACTTCCTCTCTCCATATTTCATGCTCATAATCAAAAGAGAGCAGTGGCTGACACATAGAGTGCGATTTGGATCCAGGTTAATCCAAGTCACTCACTTGAGATATTATAAATGTCACACGAGGGCTTTTCAAGAATCGTAGGGCTTTCATCCAAACCTGCATTTAAACAAGTACAAATGACACGCTGACCTAAATATGATCTCGATCTTCCACCATGCATATAATGCCCAGAAAGAGAGAGAGAGAGAGAGAGAGAGAGAGAGAGAGAGAGAGAGAGAGAGAGAGAGAGAGATAGAGAGAGAGAGAGAGAGAGAGAGAGAGAGAGAGAGAGAGAAAGAGTGTCGGGGAAAAAAATGCAAACCGGTCAGCTAAACATATTCTGAGAAGATAAATATATCTTCAATATATATCTTATATATATATATATATATATATATATATATATATATATATATATATATATATATATATATATATATATATATATATATATATATATTCTTATTTTGTTTGATATCTGAACATATATTTCCTACCTTATCCAGAAAAACATTTCAATTTTGCACTTTTCAGCTAGAAACCAACTGTTTTAAAGGGAATAAGTTAAATATTTTTACATTACTATTACATTACTATATTTTACATTACTATTTCCATTAGTTAAAACAGATTAACCACTGTAGAAAAAGAATGAATGAATTAATGAATGACGGAAAGAATGAATTAATGAATGAATGAACGAACAAATGAATGTAAAAAAAAAAAAAAACTTCAGCCTTTCTAATTAGTTTTTATTGTGTTTGGTAGAATTTGTTATTTGTAATGTTATTATTATTATTGCGTCTATAGAACAGAAGTTCAAAACATCCTTCAAAATATCTTCTATGTTCCGTAGAAGAAAATAGGTCACATGAATGGACATGATGATAAATAATACATTTTTATTTTGAGGTGAACTCTACCTGTAATGGCCGTTAATATCATTTTCTGAGTGGCTGTTTGAAAAGAAAACCTAGCAAGGGGTATTGAATGAAATTATAAATACAATAGGCCAGCTAAATTATAAATGATTTCCTGTAAAATGCTTCTGGCACTTTGGTTATGTTTTATTGCAATATCTTTGCAGCAGGTGCCATTGGTTCAACAAAGGATGTGTTATGCATAATTCTATTTAAAAAGCAAAGATTTTTGCCACATGGAGCAGCAATTAACATAATTGGACATAAATAAAACTAATTGGATGTGAGCGGGTTGATTCTGTAACAAACACCCCCCACAGCGAGCCCATATTCTGGCACAATCACCATTTTCCTCCAACCTGGGACGGCTGATTTACTAGAACGGCAACAGAATCCCTCGTAGATTCATTGAAACTTTATCAAGATGCATAAAATTACACATTCATACATTTCAGTTCAGTATGGCTGACCTGAGTCAGTTCTTTGATAGAGTGTGATATTAATCACAACAATCTAGCTAGGGTATCATGTACATTTTGCTCACGGGCTGCTGAGAAAAACAACAACACTTTATAAACACAGAATCTCATGAAACCGTAATGTACGGTTTACCATTCTGTCACTGACATCTGTATAACACTCAAAAATCATCCTGTCAGCATCTCTTTCACCGTTTAAGTCTGGGTCATAAATCAACACTCAGTTTACCTCAAATCAAGTCTGAAATCATGATTTTCATCGGTATGTTAGCATGCTAGTGCAGGCATAAATGATAAGGTAAACACTTCTGAAGAAGCTGAAGAAAACAAATTAGATCAAGCGCAATCACATAAATTGGACTGAAATTATTTAATCTGGGTATTTTTGTGTTCCCCGCTACGAACCCATGAGTCATCATTGCTTGCAAACGGTGACCATCTTCATGCAAATGGGCAAATAAATCTAATCACGCCCACTTAAACGAGCTTTTTTCCGAGTCATCTTTATTACATCTCGTCAAATCTACCTTGTTATCTCACATTACAAAGAGGCACTGTTGTGTTTGTTTTTCATTTAATCTGGAATATTTGATTTATCCTGCTTAAAGTGATTATGCTGGTATTTCTCAGCACCAACCTGCACGTCAGTTAAATAAACAAAAAGCCCCAGCTGAGCCGTAAACACAATCACCTCCACACACAATACGTGACTGTGGCCACTTGGATTACACAAATGGAACATATTCTTTGACCTTAAAGATAAGTTATATTTAAAGCTAGAGACTTGATTTGAGGTAAAAGAATGGATCGGATTCAAATAAAATCTTAGTAACCATCAAAAGGGCAAGCTCTTGTTCTATGCACTTCATCTGAGCTTTAAGGAACTGAAAACACCTCAGAAAATTATTCGTATTTTAAAGGAAGAAGAAGTATTTCAAGTCCATTTTTATTTTCGATAATTTTATAAGACAAATTCCATGGCAGAGTGAAACAGAAAGAAAATTATCTGTCAAGTTATTATAAGAAATGAGAAGTTAAACAGGTCTGGTTCTTTAAAGATCTTGTAGATCTAAAGAATCTTGTAGATTACAATCTGCAACTAGACGGATGTACTGTTACTTCCTCTACAGTCAGAAATCTGGGTGTTATATTGGACAGCAATTTGTCTTTTGAAAATCATATTTCCAATGTTACAAAAACCGCATTCTTTCATCTTAGAAACATTGCCAAGCTACGAAACATGTTATCTGTTTCTGATGCAGAAAAGCTAGTTCATGCTTTCATGACCTCTAGACTGGACTATTGTAGTGCACTTCTAGGTGGTTGTCCTGCTTCGTCAATAAACAAGCTACAGGTAGTCCAAAATGCAGCAGCTAGAGTCCTTACCAGGTCAAGAAAATATGATCATATTACCCCAATTTTACAGTCTCTGCACTGGCTACCTATTAAGTTCCGTATCAGTTACAAATTATCATTACTTACCTATAAGGCCCTAAATGGTTTAGCTCCTGCGTACCTAACTAGCCTTCTACCACGCTACAACCCATCACGCACCCTAAGGTCACAAAACGCTGGACTTTTGGTAGTTCCTAGGATAGCAAAGTCCACTAAAGGAGGTAGAGTTTTTTCACATTTGGCTCCCAAACTCTGGAATAGCCTTCCTGATAATGTTCGGGGTTCAGACACACTCTCTCTGTTTAAATCTAGATTAAAAACGCATCTCTTTCGCCAAGCATTCGAATAATGTATCTCTTAAATTGTGAGTGTAGTTGCATCTGCACTTTTATTCTTTAGCTTGGGTTAAACTAATTTTACTTTGTTGGATCAGCAGCTATGCTAATGATGTCTCTATTTTGTTTCTATGTTTTGCCACGGGATTTACATCCCGTGGTAACTAGGATTTACACAAGCTCCAGTCTGGATCCAGAACACCTGAGAAGAGATGATGCTGACCCTCAGAGGACCCCAGATGATGCTAACCTTGAATCAACAAACAGAACTAACAATTATTGCTACATGTGTGACTGCATCATATAATTACTATTAATTAATAATATTGATAGTTCATCATCTAGCTGACTACGTCTTGTATTATTATTATTATTTTTTTATTTTTCTAAAATCCTGTCAAACGTGCACAAACTACTAGCTACTACTAAATATTGTAGAAACATAATTTTCTGTAAAGTTGCTTTGTAACGATTCGTATTGTAAAAAGCGCTATACAAATAAACTTGAATTGAATTGAAAGATCAAATTTTGACTACTAATTAAAAATTTTGGCCCAACACAAAAGATCTGTTGCCATGAGACATGATAAACATGTTTCATAAGTCTTGATATTTAGAAAGTTATAACAGCAAAGAATAAAAGTAGCAAAGTAAAAAAAATAGATCCTAGTTTCATCCTATATATGTTAATTCTCTTCTTCTTACCAAGCCTGCATTTATTTGATGTAAAATACAGCAAAAAAGTAACATTGTGAAATATGTTTGCTATTTAAAATAACCATTAATAATTATTATCAATAAAATTACAATATTTCTGACTATTCACCAAACTTTCTAGTCAATATGCAACAATTCAGCCTGAAGTCACAACATACAAATGTCTCCATCATTCACACATTCTGCCACGTTTCCCCTTAAAAGGCAGAGTGAAGTCAGAACTTTGATCTTTAAATATTCCGCCCGTCTCCCCAGGCTTTGTTTCACACAACGCTTCAGTAAAACCCTGGACCCCCTACAGTAACGGGTGCAGCCGGCAGCTCTATAAAACACTGACACTTTGGACATTAAAAAAATCCCTTATGTGCTGGTGTTACATTTTCCAATTTCCAGTAAGCTGAAGGATATAGAAATCATGAATCTTTCAAACGAGTGGAGTCAAACAGGTACTGCTAAGAATGACAGACAGCTCACGCATGCCCATTACTCAACCACATATTTTTTCCCATGCATTTCGCTCTGTTTCTTTAAATGAATAGTTTAGAGCGAGCTCGTATCTTGTGATTGATGAATGGAGGGGGGAAAAATTGTTTCCACAGACATGAGTGAAAACGCAGCACATGCAGAGGCCCATTGACTATAAAATATAATGTTTCTGCGCATCAAAGAGGAGATATCTTCAGACACCATCAGAGTAATAAAATTAGAAGGTTTGAACTGGTTCCCTCAAAGAGAGACGTATTCAGGCTGAATCAGAATAAACCTTTTAAAAAGGAGATTTACTGCAGCTTTTTTAGTATTTTATTATTATTGTATCATATTGTCACATTTATTTTCTGTTTTGGTTTAGATTTCCCTGCATTTCTGTTTTACCTGCCTTGACCTAGTTTTCCTAGTTTGACTTACAATGCAGACTTACAATGGCCGCCGCATGCATGTATCCGTTAAGACCATTAGGTCACGAAAGTGCAGACTCAAAGGAAGACCACAAGGGTTTAGGGACAGGGCCTCTGCCTACTGGAAACTTTTTCAGGCTTCTGATTGGCCAACATGGATTTATGGTTGAGATTATATCAACACCTGTTAGCTTGGCATGCTCTTAAAGAGTTAGTTCACCCAAATAGCAAAATTATGTCATTAATAATGTACCCTCATGTTGTTCCAAACCCGTAAGACCTCTGTTTATCTTTGGAACACAGTTTAAGATATTTTAGATTTAGTCCGAGAGCTCTCAGTCCCTCCACTGAAGCTGTGTGAACGGTATACTTTCCATGTCAAGAAAGGTAAGAAAAACATCATCAAAGTAGTTCATGTGACATCAGAGGGTCAGTTAGAATGTTGAAGCATCGGTAATACATTTTGGTCCAAAAATAGCAAAAACTATGACTTTATTCAGCATTGTCTTCTCTTCCGTGTCTGTTGTGAGAGAGAGTTCAAAACAAAGCAATTTGTGATATCCGGTTCGCGAACGAATCATTCGATGTAACCGGATCTTTTTGAACCAGTTCACCAAATCGAACTGAATCGTTTTAAACGGTTCGCGTCTCCAATACGCATTAATCCACAAATTACTTAAGCTGTTAACTTTTTTAATGTGGCTGACACTCCCTCTGAGTTAAAACAAACCAATATCCCGGAGTAATTAATTTACTCAAACAGTACACTGACTGAACTGCTGTGAAGAGAGAACTGAAGATGAACACAGAGCCGAGCCAGATAACGAACAACAGACTGACTCGTTCACGAGTCAAGAACCGGTTGCATAGGTTTTTGGATCACCAGTACTTCTTTCGGACAGTTCACTCAAATAATAATATAATATAATATAATATAATATAATATAATATAATATAATATAATATAATATAATATAATATAATATAATATAATATAATATAATATAATATAATATAATATAATATAATATAATATAATATAATATAATATAATATAATATAATATAATATAATATCTCTCTATTTTGGGTGAGCTGTTCCTTCAAGACAAGTTTCTATAAATATTAAAAGAAATACAAGTTTGTCCACACTGAATGTGAGCAATAGAAAAGAGGAAGTGTGGCATATTTATATTTCTGAATCTGAAGAGGAACGGAAGAAAGAATGAAAACGCACCATACAGAGCAGATGTCAGACCGTCAATATTTCATAACAAGACCTGGCCTCTCATTTTTAGGATACTTTTATTTCTTTTCACTCTGTCACTTTGTGGAAACTCGCTAACAAAGACATCTGAGCGCAGTTTTGAAGTTTGACGACTCCTGAGGGTAGGCTCTTCATCAATGACCAGTGAAATCAATGCCAATAAAGCAGCCATTCAACTGCGTGTCGGATTTTCTGCAATGAGGATATTGCAAAACCCCCTCAAAGAGAAAGATAGAGAGAAAGAGTGTGAGGACATGGTCCGTCACAGGAGGGAGGTGTTTCTAAGAAATCATCTTTTAGATGACAAGGAAAATGTAGATTTCTTTGCCTTTCACCTACCGTTAATGTTAGTATGCCTTTTCACTTCCACATGACTTTCTCAATAAGATATCATGGTGTTTGAACAAATCAGCATGTTTTGATGATTCTCCAGGGTGGTTTGTCATAAGAGGGATGAAGGGGAAGTTTATCCGCCCTCATCCACCCCAAGGCCTGCTTGTATAACTCATCCATATTTCCCTTCCACTCCGTCTATTATTCATTTACCACACAGAAGCACAGACCCTCGTTCACAGCACGCAATCCACACACAGCATTCATAAATACATGAGGGGCCACTTGATAAAGCAATTTAGAGTGCGTCCGACAGCACAAAGACACCTGGGATGTGTTCATGGAGATGGAATCGAGGTCAGCAGAAACATCTCTCTGGTCATACTGTAACCACACGCAGTGTCGCTGCAAGCAAAAATGGACCCCTTGGATTGTGCATTATTCAGAACTTCCTCTGTCGTTTTCAGATACAACATTAATCACAGTAGTGCCGACTTTAGTTTTCAGGCCAGTCTGTGTGTGTGTGTTTGTTATTATTTGCATAACCTGCCAAACACTTCCTTATGACCAGACTGACCTTTATCTCCCAAAAGACAATGAATAATTACACATAAAAACAATGATAATTCTCTATTTTCTATACATTTATTATGCTTGTTAATCATAAAAAAACTATTACTAGTTTATTTTAACTAAACAATTGCACCTAATTCGTAAACAACCACACTGACAAATTTGTGTAGAATCAATATAGCAAGTCAAGTATATTTTAACTTACAGCAGTCATGCTATTATAACCCATTATAATAAATTTCAAATTTATCGCTGGCTTTATTTAGGAGAAATAACTCGGAGAAATAACTAGGAGAAAATGTTTCTCATTCTCTTTCATTATTTGCTATCCTGTTTGGATAATTTCTTACACTTAAAGTAATAATATTTCACAATGTTACTGTTAAACAAACAAATAAATAAAATCTGCACAAGCTTACGTAGTAAAAGTCTATATGGTAAAAATTCTTTACGGTTTAAAAATCATCTGAGGATACATCTACTAAAGTGAAATACAAAAAAGTTTTGCTTGTTATTAAAATATTTGGGTCACTATATAATTCCAACATTTTCATTAGTGCTGTCTTATAGGTTTGATGACTTTAATATTCTTCTGAAATGCATAAAATAGCATACGACCTGGCAACACCTTTTCTCTCATATACAAGGGCAGGTAAATTAAAGAAGGAGGGCTGGACATGCTGGCATACTGTGTTTTCATGTGAGGGTGGGTGTCTGCAGGCACCGCTGGGGGACTTTTAATAGTTTAAAGCAAATGAGACTCAATCTAATACTTGATTTGCTCTTTTTAGTTTCAGTTACTGTAATCTATAGGGGCACTGCTGTTTCGCTGACATCTGAGATTGCTTCAACTATGTGCCTCTAATGAAGTTTGGATAGAGCAGCAGCACTGAGTTAAGCAGTCCAGTGAGGCTTCACTTTATGTCTAACACTGGAATTATTGGAATAAAAGACTTAAACATCAATATGCTTAAATGATGCTTTGTGTCTCTGGGGCAGTAACCCAGTATGGACAGTACTGGAACAACCTATTGCACCTTTGTGAAATATAATGTTTGATTATCTCATATTTAAGATGAGGCTAAGCATCCCACAATAACACAACTCATAATAAAGGAGCTCATTTAGTGTATTGCTTTTAACTCATTAACAACAACATCATGTTATTGGTTTGAGTATTATTACCGATTTGACATTTACGGACAAGTATTAATGATTTAAATTCGTAGGGAAAAGTTCACTGCTACAAATCAGCCCCTCAATATTCTTCAGCAGGAACACACAGTGACCTTTTTGTTGACGTTAAAGGACACTTTGTTTATCAGATTACGTTCAGGTTTAACTGGTTTTCTTTAACAGATCAGATCAGCTCTCTTCAATGCTTATACTCCCATTAAACGCCAATAGTTTACCATTCACAGAATGAATGTTTATTGCTATAAGATGTGAATTCCAGCATGATGTGGCTTGTGTCACATCCTCAGCCATTATGTACAGTATCCTTTCTCTATCTTTCTCTTAACACTGGTTACACTATTTTATTGTGTTGATTCATAACCGTATGTACAGTATACAGTTAGAAAACTGAGTGGTGCTAAAGTTAATGCTCTTTTTCATTCATAAATAGAATACCATTTACACAGTAAACACCACCAATACACATGGAGCTAGATATGTGCTAGAAACATTAAAATTTATTTGTTTACAATTCATGCTCTACAGTATAAGCGGTTTTGAGGTAGTAACATAGTATTTAGCAAGGAGCTGTATGAAGTTTTATTTCCAGCCGATTTCCTTCATTATTTAAGTCATAATCATAACTTGTATGAGAAGAAATAACAGTTGTTGGTTGTTTACCATCAAAAGAGTAAGCTAATTATATGTTCAACCTGACCTCACAGGAAAACATCATTTAATTTTTATTTATGTGTGACTGTCCAAAAAATTTAGGTCTACATGAAACATGAAGGTCCACCCCAACAATAGATATAACCTTCACTAGGGTGTAAGAAGATTTTACAAAAATGTACAAATGAGAATGAATTCATACAAATTAGCCATCAATTTACCAAAATGTAGTTATGAATTGTCATGTGATTGTGTTGATATGTATAGGTGGGTTTTTGGAGTAGAGTAAATTTAGGTAGAGCCTGGGTTAAATAATTAGCCACTAATGTCTGGTGAAAAGGATATGAAATCTATTAACATTCACCAGTAAAAAGCACCATGTTATCAGAGGAACTTGAGCTGAAGCATCTGTTCTGAGCAACACTAATCGAGATGCACTGAGAGAAAGTAAACTAAAGCTGCGATGAGAGTTCAAAATAATTAATATAGCAAATAGAATGTATCTTCTGTATTGAGTCCAAACAGAAGCCACAGCCATAACGATGATTGATGGTTGCCTGCACCCTTGGCATTTCACATCAGCATAAAGTTCCCACATTACGCGTGCGTGGGGGACCCGCTGGGACTGCGAGACTCCCTCTCGAGGCCCTGCTGAAGAGAGCCTGTCTCATCATTTATGTGGAGCAGTCTCTCCGGCTGTGTAAAAAGAATGGGAAATAAAGCTGAGGCCTAATCAAGGACCCTCATCAGTGGAGCCGGTGGCATTTTTACTGCTTTTGCCAAACGAAACAAACTCAATTACCATTAGAAAGCTGCCCCTCTAATGCGGATGAACAATGGCAGGCACTTGATGGATCCACACGGGCCGTTAGCATCTGCGTTCCTACAGCAGTCACTCAAACTTCGGCGTGCGGGCCTTCTAATGGCCGCGATAACGGTGACTCATTACGATGTCATATCCTTCATGCCTGACTTCTTGTCAACCCGGACAAAGACCTGATACATGCTCCAGGATAGCAGCCAATCAAATTGTTGGAAAATAAGCAGGGGCCATTTTAAACTCCCTCTCTGTACAGACAGCGTTTAAGATTGACTGACAGTGAAAAACTGTGGGGAAGGACACTGAATGTATAATTTGGAATATATAAGCTCTTAGATTCAATATATTTTTCCAGTGTTTGGTGGAAAACCATTTCCACCAGTGTCACAATACAGAAGCACAGCAATCCTCTTAAGCTAATTTTGCCCATTAGAAATATGAGAATGAGTCTGTTATGTGGTTGATAGTGCAAAGAACAGCTTCCTCTTCTTTGTGGATTGTACTAGAGAAAAGAGGAAACTCATTTCTCATACCTTTTTATTTTCCAAAAACAACATTAACAGGACTTCTCACTTTTTGAAGCATTTCATTACATCCTGCAAACTGTATTTGTTTGAGCATATATAAGGTAAAAACAGTAATATGTTTATGTTTACACAGCAGAAATGCACTCCTGACAGAAACAAAGCAGAAACATTACTGATAAAAAAAACACCTTTTATAAAATAATTCATGCCTAAATGTTAAAATAAAAATAGATCAAGTTTTCATTATGTCAGATGAACCTTTTTAAGTCAAAACAAGAGATTCATTTTCAAATTACCATTACCATTTTCACACATTCATGCAGAAATAAAGGGGAAAACACATAATGCATTAAGCAAGTTTTATGCATTAAATGACCAAAAACTTATATTATATGTATGGTTTTTAAACCATAGGTTTTGTATGGTGTTTTTTTTTCAGATATATTTTATTTATAAAAATAAATAAAAAAATAAATAAATACAAATTTTCACTGTGCCTCGTTAAGAGACATATAACTCAGAAGCCGATGACTGAAGCAAAGAGTGCATTTTTCAACAACTGGGAAGTGAAGAACAATGCTTTTCAGTGACATGCTAATTGTTGGACCTGTCTTTTGCATACAAACATAATGGACAACAACATGACTTCTGTCACATCGCTTCAGTAGCTTTGACAATTAAAACTTCAGGTGGAAGAACAGGTGGAGAGACGAAAAGTTGTCTGACAGTTTAGCAACATAATAGTTTTGGCTTTCCTGTTGAGTTTGGCTTTTCTGAAGTCGCAGAACAAAGCGACCCTGACGAAGCATCTTGACAGCCGGTAGTTAGACCCATTTTTTAATATAGAAGAATGTCTGACACTGTGTGCATTCAATATCTGTTTGATTTAAATGAACCAGTGAGCAATTGAATAAAAACGAAATTAAAAAAATGTGCTTTCCCAAAATTATAATTTGAGTTAATCTGTCTTCTGTGCTTGATTTTCTGACACTGGAATGAGAAGTTGTGAAGTTTTCAAAGTATTTATTTCTTGTTTTCCAGATACTAACAGATCCTGAGAGAGAGAGATAAAAAAGTGCAATCTCGCCTTATCTCTATATATTTCAGGATTCCTGTAGTTCTCATGAACCTGCTAACTTCCAAGTTTGATGCTAATGTAAAAATTTAAATTACATTTTTATAGAAAATACTTTTTTTAAATACAGAAAATAAGTCTCTCCTTTAAGTTCACCAAACCAATCACAGAAGATTGTGACATGTTGCGAGTTCCTTTTTGCATAAATACATGAACCATATCCACAAACACAGACACATCAGGAGTACAACGAAGTAGGAAGGATATTATTTAGCTAATTACGACTTAAAGCTTTGTTTAATCTTTCACATATACACTTCATAGTTAAAAGGTTGTAGACATCCAAACTGCACTGAAGATGTTTGGGCATGTGAATGATAGTATGGATAAAGGCTCGATAATGGACTTAGAAGACACAGTAGAGAAGGTAGCTGATATTTATGTGAGTGCCGGGGCTGTAAGAGATATGAAACATAAGAAAGACAAAGAGGACTTTGACACCCAAACACTGAAAACCCAAGCATCTCAAAACACAGGTAACTGAGATTAATTGTTAATACATTTACTTATAAAAGCTGATGTAAACTGGATGAAGAAGAAAATAGACTAATACTAATATGTCTGTTTTTTCAGGAAGTGATTCAGTGAAGAGCAGAAACTCCAGAGCAGCTGTAGTGTGTTTGGTTCTGCTGTGTGTTCTTCTGCTGGCTGCAGTCATAGTGCTGTGTGTCATCTTCACTCAAGAGAGACAACAGCTCTTATCCAAGAATGAAAACCTGACCAATGAGAGAGAGCAGCTGATACTCAAGAACACAAACCTGACCAATGAGAGAGAGCAGCTGAAGCTCAAGAACACAAACCTGACCAATGAGAGAGAGCAGCTAATCCTCAAGAACACAAACCTGACCAATGAGAGAGAGCAGCTGAAGCTCAAGAACACAAATCTGACCAATGAGAGAGAGCAGCTGATACTCATGAACAAAAATCTGACCAATGAGAGAGAGCTGCTAAGAAGTGAACTTCTGATTTGTGGTAAAGTTTCTTTCGTCTATGTAGTTATTTTCTATTCACCTTATTTTTGTATGTATCTGTAGGTTGAATGAGTTTCCCTTCTTGTGTTATCTGCTTCCACTTATTTTAGTTCAAATCAGATTGTTATAAAAGGGGAAGGTCTAAGGGGTAGAATTGGGATTGGGCCTTAGTAACTGGTGTATATAACATATGATTATAAATGAGAATAAAAAGCTATAGCTGAACTGATTGTGTTTACAGTTGGATGGATTTTCTATCAATCCAGTTTTTACTACATGTCCAATGAGAAGAAGAACTGGACTGAGAGCAGACGAGACTGCCAGAAGAGAGGAGCAGATCTGATCATCATAAACAACAAAGAGGAATATGTGAGTTAAATAATGCATCTTACAGTTTTTGGCAGCTTAATGTGATCCAGTCAGATGTAACGTGTCTATTTATGACAGAAATGTGCAACTGTGTTGTCTGCTCAGGATTTTATTCAGAACAAGTCTGGTGCTGCTGCAGTTTATATTGGTCTGACTGACATTGAAGTGGAGGGCAACTGGAAATGGGTTGATGGCAGCAATCTGACCTCTGGGTGAGAAATCACTGAATTGAACTCATTATTTTGTAATACATAATTCTCACAGTCAGTATCATATCACACAGAAAGCAGAACTGAACATCTAATGCTGATCTGTAGTTTCAGCTCCTGGGCACCTGAACAGCCAGATGGAGGCAAACAAGTAAACGAGGACTGTGTTATGACTGTAGCTGTGGCTCTGAAAGAGTTTTCTAATTTAGTAGGGTGGCATGATGTTGCATGTAATAAAACTTTTAAATGGATCTGTGAGAAGAGGACTTCACGCACCTTTTGACACAAGTTCAGCAATACAAAACTTTTGTAATTGATTCTCATCTAAAGCATTTTTTCTCAACTTTTTCCAGGAGGACGTAAACCACTGAACATTTTTAATGTCTTCTTTGTCAGACACACATTTCATGTGCTGGAGTTTCTTCTATTGAGCTGAGGAGTTGAGTCAGGTATGTTTAATTAGAAAGACATACAAAATGTGTGCAAAATTGGATTCCAGAAGTGTTTTATATGACCAGGAATGCCTTGTGAGTGTGAATCAAAGAACATTCTATCATATAATTTAGATTCCAGTCTTCAGTTATTTTTTGTACATTATTCAGTTATACATCACCAGTCATTTTTGAATCACTTCCGTATTTTTTCTTTTCTTTTTTTTAAAAATTATACATTATTATTTCATCCCAGGTTTGGTTTGTAAACCTTTTTTCAAAGGTATAAAGTATATGTGATGTAAAAGTTGCAATAAAACATCATAGTACCAGTAAAGTTAAGATGATCCAAAATCAATACAGTACTTTACAAACACACATGCTTTACCAGATAAACATTAAACGGCAAGTTAGCCTATCTTTAATTTATTATTATTATTATTATTTTTTTCTTTGAATTGAACGGTTTCAGTCATTTTAAACAAGCATGCAAACCTAGAAGAGAATAAGAGTGGAATATTGCTTAAAATCTTTTGTAGAGAAACTCTGTTTGTTGATGTTTTGACAGCTCTCTCTTGATTTAATGTAATTCTGTAAAACTTAATTAAACTAAATATGGTATAACATTTCTTTAACATCGCTCTAATTTCAATACACACATCTACTCATAAAAAAGTAACACACACACACACACACACACACACACACACACACACACACACACACACACACACTTGCATTTGTGGTTTACGGAGACTCTCCATAGGCATAATGGTATCTATACTGTACAAACTATATTTTCTCGCCCTACACCAAGCCTAAACCTAAACCTACTCCTCACAGAGTACAATTTTTAAATTACATAATACACTGTTTTGTATGTTTTTTTGTATGCTTTACTCATAAATCATGTTTACATTATAGTACCCATGTCATTATACACATTTGTGTCCTATCAATCATATATACCAGTACACACACACACACACACACACACACACACACACACACACACACACACACACACACACACACACTACTTACAGTGGTTCATCATTCAGTTCACGTTTTTCAAGAGTGCACAACTTCATTCATATCATATGTTATTTCCAGGAGTGTTATCACAAGTCTCTCTGTTGCTGATATACCAGATGATATTCGAGTTAATTACTTAAAATGTAACTTAGCATCATTAAAAAAAAAAAAAAAGAAAAAAAAAAACCTTTTGAAAAAAATCTTCTTTTTGTGTCAGTTTATATTTGAATGTAAAATTTTGTGTGGTTAAATTTACACAATGAAAATTAATGTAAATAGTAAGTAATGTTTACAGTTAGTGCACCTATTGTTTCTCTTAATAAAAGGCATAGCATGTTGGCATAGCATTAATAAAATAAGCAACCTTTTTAGATTGCTAAAAATAAAATTCAATCAGCACCAAAAAAGTGTTTTTATTTGATTTATAATTAAACTGCATCAAAGTCACTAAAATATGTTTCAGTATTGACAAAACACAACACTTAATGACAGTAGATCTGTTAAAAAGTTTCCCTCCAATAAAATCATCAAATAACTCATACATTTTGAAGAACGTAAATGCAGCCATAACTAAAACCATAAACTGATCACTGTTCTGGACTCTTGATGTAGCAGCAACAAAAAGTTTTCCAGCAGCATCCAATGTCAAAATGTAGAAGACCACCATGTCCTGCAGTGGGTTGCATTTCCTTTCTGCATAAACACTGGCCACACAAACACAGTGTGTCATCTTCACTCAAGAGAGACAACAGCTCTTGGTGAAGTATTTGCTATATAGCAGACATTGCTAGCATGGAGTTAAAGATGGCATTCACATTTTTACCTCTTGTCCACTAAGAGGAAGAACTGGGACGGCAGCAGACAAGACTGTCAGAAGAGAATCATCTTAAACAACAGAGGAAAATGTGAGTTTTGTGTACATGTGTGGTTTTTAGCTTCTAAATGAAAGATGCACATGGAATGTTGTCTGTTAATTATATAAAAGAATTTAATTGTTTCATCTGCTCAGGAGTTTGTTAAGAAAATTACTGATAAAAGATAATTCTGGATTGGTCTGACAAAGAAGTGGAGGGTAGCTGGAAACGGGTTAATGGCACCAACATGACCTCTGGGTGAGAAATCACCAATTATATTATGTAATAAATGATTCTAACAATCACAGAAAGCATCACTGAACATTTAATGATGATCTGTTTGTAATGATGAGCCAGAGACGTTCGGATCCAAATGCAGCGCTTTATTAAAGAATGGTCAAACAGGCAGAAATCAGGAATGGCGTCAGGTGTGTCAGGGATAACCAGAGTCGAAACCAGAAACAAGCAGAGATCGGGGCAGGCAGCAGAGAATCAGAGTCGGAGTAATCAGTCCGAAGATCAAACACGGGAATGACAAAACACAGGGAGAAACGCTCGGAAATGTTAGACAGGCTAGACAAGACTTCGCAGTGAGTGAGAGTGAATGTGCTGCTTTTATGTGTGTGTGTAAATGAGGTGCAGGTGTGGCAAGGAAATTGGCTGATGAATGAGGTGCAGGTGTGGCAGGGTGATTGTGATGCAGTGACTCATGGGTAATGTAGTTCGGGTGTGGTGCAACAGTATGAGAGGTGCTAGTGTCCAAGTGACATCTGGTGGTTGATGGGTGGAATGGTCCTGAGTGGAGTGCCCTCTAATGAAGTTCATGGGCACTCCATCTAATAATCGTGACATAGCCCACCCCCAAAGGAGCGGCTTCCAGACGCTCAAAACAATCTAGGAGGGCGGTGGAGCGGAGGCGGAACAGGGGGAGGGATGGAGGGCCAGGTCCATGAGGAAGTGCAGTGGACTGGGGCAGAGCAGGTGGAACTGGAGCCCTTCCTGGGCCTAACTCAGGAAAACAGGAGCCCCTCCTGGGCCTGGCATAGGAAACAGGGGCCCGCCATGGGCTTAACTCGGGAACGGGAGCCCGCCTTGGGCCTAAATCTGGAACAAGGGCCCACCAAGGCAGAGCAGGTGGCGTGGCAGCCCACCAGAGTGGAGCAGGTGGAGCTGGAGCCCACCAGGGAGGAGTAGAGGACAACCAGAGCTGAGAAGACGGGACAGAAGCCCACCAGGGCGGTGCAGAGGACCACCACAGCAGAGCAGACGGGACAGAAGCCCACCAGGGCGGTGCAGAGGACCACCACAGCCGAGCAGACGGGACAGAAGCCCACCAGGGCGGAGCAGAGGACCACCACAGCCGAGCAGACAGGACAGAAGCCCACCAGGGCGGAGCAGAGGACCACCACAGCCGAGCAGACGGGACAGAAGCCCACCAGGGCGAAGCAGAGGACCACCACAGCCGAGCAGACGGGACAGAAGCCCACCAGGGCGAAGCAAAGGACCACCACAGTGGAGTCGATGGCACCGGACCGCAAGTCTGCTCAGGTGGGACTGAAACAGAGAACATTGACAGGTTAATAGCGGCCTCCGTGGCCGTGATGAGATGGTAGCTGGCCTCCTTGGCCATTACAGGGCAGGCGGTTAGTTCATGGAGGACCTCCGTGGCCATGACAGGACAGACAGAGAGTTGGTGGATGGTCTCCGTAGCCCAGACCGGAATGAATGAGAGCTCATTGACGGCCTCCCTGGCCGTGACAGGATAGGATGAGAGCTCTGAGATGTGACGAGGCTCTGGGAGTTCGGCTGAGATGTGACGAGGCTCTGGTAGATCTTTGTTGATTTGATTGGGTTCATGAAGATCATGAACCCAACTTTGCTCATGAAGATCATTAATGACTTGACTTTGCTCATGAAGATCGTTGGTGACTTGACTTTGCTCATGAAGATCGTTGGTGACTTGACTTTGCTCATGAAGATCGTTGGTGACTTGACTTTGCTCATGAAGATCGTTGGTGACTTGACTTTGCTCATGAAGATCGTTGGTGACTTGACTTTGCTCATGAAGATCGTTGGTGACTTGACTTTGCTCATGAAGATCGTTGGTGACTTGACTTTGCTCATGAAGATCGTTGATGACTTGACTTTGCTCATGAAGATCGTTGATGACTTGACTTTGCTCATGAAGATCATTGATGACTTGACTTTGCTCATGAAGATCATTGATGACTTGACTTTGCTCATGAAGATCATTGATGACTTGACTTTGCTCATGAAGATCACTGATGACTTGACTTAGTTCACGGAGGTTAATGGTGACTTGACTTTGCTCATGAAGATCATTGATGACTTGACTTTGCTCATGAAGATCATTGATGACTTGACTTTGCTCATGAAGATCACTGATGACTTGACTTAGTTCACGGAGGTTAATGGTGACTTGACTTTGCTCATGAAGATCGTTGATGACTTGACTTTGCTCATGAAGATGATTGATGACTTGACTTTGCTCATGAAGATCGTTGGTGACTTGACTTAGTACACGGAGGTTAATGGTGACTTGACTTTGCTCATGAAGGTTAATGGTGACTTGACTTTGCTCATGAAGATCATTGATGACTTGACTTAGTTCACGGAGGTTAATGGTGACTTGACTTTGCTCATGAAGATCGTTGATGACTTGACTTGGTTCCTGAGGATCAACTGTGACTTGACTTGGTTCCTGAGGATCAACTGTGACTTGACTTTGCTCATGAAGATCGTTGGTGACTTGACTTTGCTCATGAAGATCGTTGGTGACTTGACTTTGCTCATGAAGATCGTTGGTGATTTGACTTGGTTCCTGAGGATCAACTGTGACTTGACTTTGCTCATGAAGATCGTTGATGACTTGACTTGGCTCTGGAAAGTCCACGGTGACTAGCCCTGGCTCTGGAAAGTCCACGGTGACTAGCCCTGATTCCGGAAGGTCAACGGTGACTAGCCCTGGCTCTGGAGAGTTCACTGGAACCTGACTCGACTCTGGAGAGTTCACTGGAACCTGACTCGACTCTGGAGAGTTCACTGGAACCTGACTCGACTCTGGAGAGTTCACTGGAACCTGACTCGACTCTGGAGAGTTCACTGGAACCTGACTCGACTCTGGAGAGTTCACTGGAACCTGACTCGACTCTGGAGAGTTCACTGGAACCTGACTCGACTCTGGAGAGTTCACTGTTGTTTTACTTGACTTTTGGGTGTTAGTAGTGACTTGACCTGACTCTGGAGAGTCGACGGGGACCTGACCTGACTCTGGAAAGTCGACGGGGCTGGCAGCCATCTTGTGCAGTGTCGCTGGGCTGGTGGCCATCTTGTGCAGTGTCGCTGGTTTGGCGGCCATCTTGGGCAGTGTCGCTGGTTTGGCGGCCATGACGTGAGTGAGTCCAGGGTCGTGTGCCTCTGCGACACCCACAGAGAATGTTGAGCCAACAATCAGCAGTGCATAGTCCAGAAACTGACTAAGAGATGAGCGGGGACCCTCACTGATCACTCGTGACCTTAGTGGTTCATTTAGCCCATCACAAAAAAAGTCAATCAGCACAAAATCCGGCAGATCAGAGAAAAAGGTGAGGCCTAAGTACTCTTGTACATAGTCCTCGAGTGATCCAGTGCCCTGCTTGAGGGCTAATAGGCTTGCCATCTCCATACCTGACCAGTGTCCACACAAAAAGCTGCTGGATCCTGAGTGGCGAAGTCTTCTGTAATGATGAGCCAGAGACGTTCGGATCCAAATGCAGCGCTTTATTAAAGAATGGTCAAACAGGCAGAAATCAGGAATGGCGTCAGGTGTGTCAGGGATAACCAGAGTCGAAACCAGAAACAAGCAGAGATCGGGGCAGGCAGCAGAGAATCAGAGTCGGAGTAATCAGTCCGAAGATCAAACACGGGAATGACAAAACACAGGGAGAAACGCTCGGAAATGTTAGACAGGCTAGACAAGACTTCGCAGTGAGTGAGAGTGAATGTGCTGCTTTTATGTGTGTGTGTAAATGAGGTGCAGGTGTGGCAAGGAAATTGGCTGATGAATGAGGTGCAGGTGTGGCAGGGTGATTGTGATGCAGTGACTCATGGGTAATGTAGTTCGGGTGTGGTGCAACAGTATGAGAGGTGCTAGTGTCCAAGTGACATCTGGTGGTTGATGGGTGGAATGGTCCTGAGTGGAGTGCCCTCTAATGAAGTTCATGGGCACTCCATCTAATAATCGTGACACTGTTGTTGCAGGTTTTGGGCTTTTGGAGAGCCCTTTGGACTAATAATAGAGAATTTTGTTGTGACGTATTTGACAAACTGGCTTTTTTAGGGTGGCTTGATGTTAGATGTGATAATACTTATAAATGGATCTGTGAGAAGAGAATTGACCCTCTCATATGGCCCTAGGAACATCATACAACTTTTACAAAGCTTTTATAATTAATGATTATCGTGAAAAGCAGGGGTGTCCAATCCTACTCCTGCAAAGAAATCTTTGCAGCTGATTTTAGTTTCCATCCCAACTGAACACACCTGAAACTCTCAAGGTTTTCAGGATTGCAAAAAAATTGTCAGGAAAGCGTGTTGAAATGAAACTGCAGGATGGTGGTCCTCCATGGGTAGAAATGGACACCACTGATCTAAAATACTTATTAAAGCCTTTTATCTGGAGAAATAAAATGTTAAAATGAAAATTATCACTTACTCTTTTTCAAGTACTTTATTTTTTTGCAATATAAATTATATATGCAATATAAATATTTCTGTTGATGTTATGATAGATATTGGTTGTATTGTTATTTTTTAATAAACTAACTTTAATATAATACTATGAGCTGATGTTATTTTTGACAATTCTCTCATTATGTTTAGCACAAGTGGTAAGCTTTTGCCCAAATGTTACTGACAAATGTACCTTTAAAAAGTCAACCTCCTTAAAAACCACTAAATAATTCACACTAATGGAAGGGCATGCAAATGCATCTGATGCTTAAACTGTTAATTATACACAATTCTATCTATCAATTCTCTGGACTTTGATGTACCAGCAACAACCTAAAAGCTATAAAAATTTTGAAAACATTACCCATTATTAAAAATATTATATGCATTTGAACCTCATTTAAATAAACACAATCCACATTTTTGAAAAACATTAAAACAAATAATGTCCTTCTGCGGTAAGTTAAGTTCCTATATGCATAAATATTTAAAATAGTTTCACAAAAACAGTTCCTACTGTATTTGCATAGTAAATACTGGCTCCATAAACAAAGATGAGGAACAAAATACAGTCCACTCCAGGAGAATTTAGTGAAAACCTTTCACAAGACAGGTAATAATCACTGAGACTGAAATATACTTTAAACAATCTTAAAACATTATGTGTATAAAGTTCACTAATTAAACAACCTCTTTCAAAAGAAAAAATAAATCAGCTGTCTTAACTCCTGATGTACTAGCAACAACCTTAACATTTCAAAAGCTGTAAATGTAACACCAGCTAGCATCAAAATTATTAAGCCTGTGAAGACGTTATACAGATGGTAAGTGAATATATGATAAGAAATGTATATAAGTCTCATTTAAATAAACGCAATCAAGATTTCTGTAATAATGAAATATTTCAAGCGTCCTTCTGCAGTGAGATGAAGTCCATTACCTTATAAATACTTAAAGCATTTCCACACAAAAAATTCCTTTAAATACATGGCTACACAAACACAGATTAGGAGTGCAACACAGTTCACTAGTATGTTGGCATTTAATGATGGCAAAACTGTCAAAAAAAGTGACTGAAACAAAATACAAGAGATAAACTTGAAAAAGCGATTAAAGATCATAAAGAAATTATAATGTAAAGCCACCCAATGGCCATACAACGGAATCCAACAGCGAGGATAAAGCTATAATGTGTATAGGTCAAGTACTTCTGCAAAGTTCACTTAATTTATTAGGATTTTGATTCAGTTTGATTTTAGCTCTGTGTTCAATCTGATTTGACAAGACAGAGCAAGTTACTTCTGATAAGTCTCAGCTTTCAAATGTTGTCATAAAACAAAGATGTAAACAAATACCATTTTGTGGCTCTTTAATATGTCGCCAAGGCTGCATGCAAGGCTGATATAACGACGGATATAGTTCTTCTGCTTGGCTGATGTGTTAGAGGGGAGACTTTTATTTTGATAAAAAGGCAGCGCCTGAGTGTACAGTGCTCACATTTTCCTACTTGTTCGGTGTCATCGTTAACAGCTCTGTCTAATAATCAGATAGAACGGTTAAACTAAGGAATTAATGTATAATGTATAATGTATTATAACAATTGCTTTTATATTATTAGTAATAATAGGCACAAACCTTCAAAGAGAGAGATCAAGTTTTTGCCTGGGTTGTATTGTTGATATTTATCATGATGTCTGTGTTTTTCAGGGAGTGATTCTGTGAATATCAGAAGCTCCAGAGCAGCTGTAGTGTGTTTGGTTCTGCTGTGTGTTCTCTTACGAGAGCTCTCTCGTACTGCATCTTAGCTAAGACGCTACGGGAAAAGTCTCTTTTCACGAAATACTGAAGCAAAAAATTATCCTTAATTTTGTATTTTTGTAAAGCGCATTTGCAGCAGTACACAGCCATAGGCGAGACGGCTCGCTCGCTCATTGGCTTGTTCTGCGGCAACTGCACAGCCTATCGAGCGCAGGCTGATGCAACATCAGACCAATAAGGCCGCTTCGCGCCCTTCTTGCCACTTCCCGCCGAAACGGGTGTGGCCCAACCTATAAAAGGAGCTCGAAAAGGCTGTCTCACCTGATTTTTCATCTCTTCAGCGAAGCTCACGCATCGCTGGATCACGAGGAAGCAAGCGCCGTCTGGAAGAGCATATCAGCAGGACGAGCCATCATGAAGCCGCTGGCACCGCCGCCTTCCACTGCCGTTCCTGCTGCGCTATCCGGCGTCCATATCCTTTATAATCCTTGTTCTGTGATATTCTGTGTGTGTGTTCGCCCTGCGACGCACATTCACAAAAGAGCTGCGTCTTTTTAAAGATGCCTTCATGCGGCTCGTGCAGAACCCCGCTCAGCGAAGGAGATCGTCATGTCATCTGCGTCTCCTGTCTGGGTGAAGACCATGCAGCGCTCGCGCTCGCTGATGGCGGATGTCCTCATTGCGAGTTGATGCCTATGGTGACTCTGAGGACTCGCCTGGCATCCTTCTCGAAGCCTGCATCATCCGCTGCGCCGCAGCGCCGTAAGAAGCGCCGCTCGCAGCGCCTACCAGAACCGCCTCCAGCTCGGCCGAGCTCGCCGGTTCCCTCCGCTTCGCCGGTCTCCCCTGCATCGCTTCCCGATGCTCAGCGTCCGCTGCTTGCCGACGCGTCATCGGAGGAAGTGGATCTCAGGCCCGCGTCGGAGGAAGAAGACACGTGCTCTCTGCTTGCTTCGGGCAGTGAGGGTTGGGCGAGCTCCGTGGATCTCGCGCCCGCTGCTCAGAGGCCCAGCAGACGGGGGGATATCGATAAGGAGCTGATGCGTGTACTCTCGTTGGCCGCGGCGAGCCTCGGCCTCGAGTGGTCTGCACCAGCGCCCCCTTCACGTTCCCGGCTGGATGGTAGCTATCTTCCGGATGAGCGCTCTTCCTCAAGCTCAAAACACGCCCCTTTTCTTCCTGAGCTTCACGAAGAAGTGGCGAAGGCTTGGGACGCTCCATTCTCGGCGAGAATCCGCTCATCTGTTTCGTCAGCATTCTCCACACTGGACGGTGCTAAGAACAGAGGCTACCTGTCACTTCCGCCGGTGGAACAGGCTATAGCAGCGCACCTTTGCCCGCCCTCTGCTGGACGGCGGACTAAGGCGGCGTTGCCATCCAAAGCCTGCCGCATGACGTCATCGCTGCTCGCACAGATATTCTCTGCTGCTGGGCAGGCTGCGTCTGCGTTACACACCATGGCGACGCTACAGATTTTCCAGGGCGATCTTCTCCGCAAGCTGGATGAGATGGGACCTGAAGTGATCTGTCTCGCGGATCTGAGGAGTGCTTCGGATCTCTCCCTCCGCGCTACTAAGTCCGCTGCACAGGCCATGGGACGGGTTATGGCTTCCGCTACGGTGGCTGAGAGGCATTTGTGGCTGACGCTTTCTGACATCAAGGAGTCTGAGCGCGCTGCGTTTCTTGACGCTCCGCTAACTCCTGCTGGCCTCTTTGGATCTTCCGTCAACGAGTTTGTGGAGAGATTCGCCGAGGACCAGAAAGCTTGATTGAGGGTTGATAACAGCACACTGACCTCTGGGTAAGAAATCACTGAACTGAACTGATTATTATGTAATAAATGTTTCTCACAGAAAGCATCACTGAACATCTACTGTAATGCTTATCTTTTGATGCAGGTTCTGGTGGTTTTGGTATCCTAGATACTCTGGCAGTCCAAACTGCGCTCTAAGTTATAGCTCGGGGTGGATTGATTATCCATGTTACAGAACTTTTAAATGGATCTGTGAGACAAGTACTTTAAAGATTGCTGTGTGCTAGGAGCATCATACATTTTTTTTCTCTTGTAACATTCCCCACATGCAACATTATAAAAACTGATTAAATGTACTCTAAAAACATTTCAATAAATAACTGTGGAGGCACTTTACGAACATGCATGATTAACCTGTCAGTCTCTTGGTGAATTTATTTGTAATTTTTTTTTTATTGTTTGGGGAACTCTTTGTCAGCAATTTCTCAACAATCTTTAATGTATCAAACATATTTGTTTTGAATAACTTCAATTTTTTTTATTTAAATCATTTTCTTCGTAAAAAAAGAAAAGAAAAAAAAACTTTATTTTAACAAGATATTCTACAGTTCTACAATTCTAAAGAAAAAAGGTATAGCACCTGTTTTCCACATAAAAATAAATAAATAAATAAATAAATAAAACCCTTAGCAAAATAAGTAATCTGATTGGATAAGAATAATGTTCACCCTCTATAAAGTGCCCTATGGTGTATCAAGTAATGGTGCGTGCATGTAACCACACACATGAATACACATTTGATCAACTGTGTGTTCTGCACAAGATACTAAATATACTATAAACCTCTGCTGCAAAACTTTCAAAAAAGTGTCTGCAAACATTAGTTTATTACATTACATTACATAGTTTTAAACATTAGTTTTGCTTATTTTGCTGTATTCGGCCTGGAGGCGTTAAAAACAAATTAGATATAATACTTGTTGTTATAACTTGAAATATTTATTTGTTCATTTATTTAATTCAACAATCAAATAAATATTTCAGAAAAAAATTGCCTATTTTACCTATATCATATGATATTGATATTTATCATGATATAAATTTACCATTAATAGGGAGGGAAATGTTTTCCACATGTTTGTTAGCCCTTGAGAATGAAGGTAAACATAACTTTCTTACAGATACTGAGCGATTTTGTAATAACTTGACATAGAACCTAATTTAAATGAACACAATTCACATTGTTACAAAAAAAATTTATGGTAACATTCTGCAAGTCGAAGTTCCTTTATGCATAAATACTCAAAACATTTTCAAAAAAAAAAAAAAAAAGTTCCTTTCTGCATAAATACTGGCCATTTCAAACACAGATGAGGAACATCATACACTCCCGGAGGAAAAAGTAATTATACGTTTGTTGGCATCTTGGCGACGTCGAAAGCAGACTAAAGAAAAATATAGAATAGAGAGGAACTTGGAAAATGTACAAAGAAGATGGAAAAACCACTAACTACATCTATGAAAATATTTTTGCTACAAAAGGTGTATTTGTAAAACACAATGCACAACAACGCAACGGGAATCCAGTCTTCTGAACTCACAGGAAATAAGATTAGAATACATTTCATTACACAACATAGTAGCACATATTTGTCAATAATGAATTAAAGGCACAAGCATTCTCTCAGTTTTCATGTTTTATATTTATATGTGCTGTGTTAAGAGCATAAATAAAGAGAATAAAGTCATGCTTGTTAATACACAGGAAGTGATTCAGTGAAGAGCAGAAGCTCCAGAGCAGCTGTAGTGTGTTTGGTTCTGCTGTGTGTTCTTCTACTGACTGCAGTCATAGTGCTAAAATGAATCTGTGAGACCAATGAGAGAGAGCAGCTGATACTCAAGAACACAAGCCTGACCAATATGGAGAGCAACTAATTCTCAAGAACACAAACCACAAATTTTACATTTACATCCAATATAATTCACAAAAAACGTGTAAAGTTTACAGAAGTTTTCACTTGATGGATGGATGGATGGATCATTAAATTAATTTGAAAACACATATCACTCATGAACAAAGAGCCACTGCTGTGTGCTGCTCTGAGAACGGAACTCTTTATTCTGCTTCGGCCTCCTTTGGAACTATTTTCATTGGTGGACTAAAAATAGACAAAGTAACTGTTGATTCTGTGTATAAACTATAAGTTCCTCAAAAATTCAATTCTTGTTTATTGAAGTGTTGTGTCTGCTTCTGATGTCCTTGAACATAAGCAATACTGCACAAGTAGGTTCTTTTGATAATATTGTAATTTCAACCTATTTCAATTGAGGACATGTCTGGCAGTTCTGTATCCGTCACATAGTTTGTGCCCAGTTATAATGATGAGAGACATAGTACTGAACATCATATCTGGTGTGTTCAGGAAGTGACTTCAGGAAGCTGCAGAGCAGCTACAGAGTGCTTACATCTACTGTGTTTTCTTTCAAACATTTAGCAAATGAGAAGAACTTGGTCATTTGGTCGTGACCTGTACTCTAGAGGAAAGCCTATGAACATCCTATAAATTCTGTTTCTATTGAACACAAACATAATATAGGATTTTATCATAATTATAGACTTTAAAGTTAAAATATCTATGTTTTACAGTCTTAATAATATAACAATCATTTATAGTCATTTTTAAAGAAGTTTCTAGATTTACTTTACAAATGGTTCTGATGCTAAAATCACAATTATGATAATAATATTTAAATGTAATATTGCTGTATTTATTATAAATGATTTATACTTTAAATCACACATAATTTAAAATAACTTTCCCATCCCCCTTGAGCTTTTTTCTCTTCTCTGATGATGTGTTTACTGGAGCGGGGGTGGGACAGCCTGTCAATCACATCCAACATCCAATCATTTTTCTAATAAAAAAAAGAAATCCCATCATATATATATATATATATAACCGAGATGACAGTTGTTATCTTTGATAATGCAAACGTTGAGAGAGCCCACTTCAGTGTACAGGTAAACACATTCATTTATTTGATTCAATGTTCCAGTTTGCACATGTTCAGTCATTTACCATCATGTCTGTGGTGTTCAGGAAATGACTGTGTGAACATCAGAAGCTCGAGTGTGTTTGGTGCTGCTGTCTTCTTCTGCTTACATACAATAACTAACCATCTTTTTATGTTTTTGAAAAGTCACTAACCTGCTCAGAACAAACACAGAGCAAAACATGTTTACTCAGTTAGGATGGTCATAAACCTGCTATCTGGAATGAATTTATTAACATAACTGCACACTGATAATACTAAGTCAATCCTTTGTTTGCCCTTTATTAATGAAGCAAACATCATACGAGGTCAGGTGCATTTGAGTGTCTGTTAAAATATTACACATAAACATCCAACATTAGTGTGGTGTTTTGTGGCTGTCTAAACCCCGCTCAGTATCCTTCGAAACTCAAGTATTTGATTGGCACAAGTTAACTGAGCAAATAAAGAAATTGTTTGTCTGAAAACATAAGGGACCAAATTAATGTCCTTTGCCTGTCACAAGCCTGTTTAAGTGATGAACTGCACTACTTGTGGCTGTTTTTAGAGATTGTTTAGGCCAAGGCTGCTTTTCCAAAAAGCACTGTATGCTTAAGTACATTGTAGATCCGTTGAAACCAATGGACCGACGATCAACTTAGGCTTAAACTTCTTTTTGGCAGAGGTGGAAAGTAACGAATTACATTTACTCGCGTTACTGTAATTGAGTAGCTTTTTTGTGTACTAATACTTTTTAAAGTAATTTTTTAAATCTGTAATTTTACTTTTACTTAAGTATATTTTGTTTAAAGTATTGTACTTCGCTACATTTTAAAACACATTAATTACTGAGTAAAAAAAAAAAAAAAAATCGCTCCCTGGAAACTACGGCAGTAAATAATGGGCAGGAGGGCAAACTGGCGCTAAAATCACAAGAAAGATGCAGACGGTCAAAACAGGCGTTAGTTGTGCAGACACCGCTGAAAACGAAACCCCGTCATATTCTGAAGTTGAACTCGAAGGAAATGAAGGGAACCCCTGGCCATATGTATGCTCTATTATGCAGTGTAAGCTGTACTTGCCTAGGAAGACCAAACTAGCAGCTTATAAAATCTCGACGAGACATCCACTCTTCGCAAGAATGTAGAGGTAAGCTAAATAATTGCATCGTTGCATTGGTGGTTAAAATGAAGCTTTGACATTTTAGCAAGAGGTTTTACACAAATTAGCCAAAAAGACAGTGGTTAGGAGTGTGCTATATATATCGTCTGTGATAATATCATATTTTTTGTTTTAATGATGTGCGCGCGCATTTATAGTGCGTTCTTTCACTGTGTGATTCAGTCTCCTAAAATGCATTCAGAATGATCACAAAATTGAAGATATAGGGGCAGAAAATTCACATATTTATATAATTTCATATATTAAATCAAATTCACACAAAGAAGGCCGTCTTTTCCTCCAAAAATCATCATGAATATATACATACATACATACATATATAACAGTTCAGTAAACAAGTTAATTAAGAGACTTACGTTTTGGACACCATATTGCCTTTTTAGCTCTATTTCTACAACAGAAAATAATTCCAAACACAGCCACCAAAGCACAGTTTTGCGTCTCTGAGCAACGTGACAGTGTTTCGTTTCTGAATGAATCAACAGTTTAAATGATTCGGTTCAATCGCAATGACTCACTTATTAACAGTGACTTGCTGACACATACTGGCCATTTTAATTTCACATTTAAAGTATCTTTTAATTTTTTTAAATAATTAATTTCTTATCATTTCAAATGAGTATTCAACATTTTATGTCTTGTATATCAAAACATTATTCATGCATTTGTAACTGCAGGTTAAATGCATTCTTGTCCTGCACTAAACAGTGTAATACATCTAAATGCCACTTCCAATGAATCTTCTGCATTTCCTCTGCATTAAAAGATGAGTTTGTTGATACTGATTTGCCTGGTAACAGCCCAAATGTTTTATTATTCTAAATAACTGATTCCTTTAATTAAAAACAACTAGTTTGAGATTAATAGACCTAACCCAGTGGTGTCAAACTCAGTTCCTGGAGGGCCATAGCCCTGCAGAGTTTAGTTCTAACCCTGCTCCAGCACACATGTCATGTAGTTTTCAAATAAACCTAAATGATTAGATTAGCTGGATCAGGTGTGTTTAATTAGGGTTAAATCTAAACTGTGCAGGACTGTGGCCCTCCAGGAACTGAGTTTGACACCCTTGGCCTGTCCCATTTTTGACTCCCTCCCACTGTTAAAATGTAACTAAGTAATTTTTACTCTGAGTAAATTTTAAATGAGTTACTTTTTACTTTTACTTGAGTTGATTTTTAGACTGGTACTTTTACTTGTACTTAAGTAAAATTTCATTAATGTAATGGTACTTTTACTTGAGTAGAATATTTTTGTACTCTTTCCACCTCTGCTTTTTGGAAACGCAGCCCTGGTCTCTTCAGGCATTCTCTCTGATCAGATAACTGTCTGATCGTGAAAAAACCAGGTGTTAATCAGTTCATGAACTAAATAAACTTATTCACTGAAAATACACCTGCTCCTCACAAAACTTTTGTATGACTTAAGACTTACGGACTACTTTTATGAAATGTTAATATATTTTCATTTGTTTTCATTTCAGCATTTTTTCCCGAACTTCAGGTGCATTACTAATTTTAATTGACTTTATCCAATTAATTGCTGTGATTTGTCAGGATATCACATGCTCTTCTAATCTGACACTTGTCAAAACTGGTCAAAAGTAGATCACTACATAATAGAAACACAAAACCTTCCATCATTTACTGCACATGACTGAGGAGCCTGGTCTCATTTTTTATATTTAGGAAATAATACACAACTTGTAAATTTTTTTTTATATACATTTTTATTAAATCTAAAACATACAATTTAGATGTATTTTAACATTTAAAACATATACATCACTATGTGTAAAATATTTGTATCAATGCATTTTTAGCTTTTTATGTATAGGCGATTTAGATTTTTAGAACCTCTAAACCTATCCTCAAACCTAAACCTATCCATTTTATAGCAAATATGTATTTTCATAATTTTAACAATAAGTGATTTAGATTTTTAGTCCCCTTAACCTACCTCCAAACCTCAACCTACCCCAACTTCTAGGGTACACTATACTGTACAGTATATAAGTAAATTATCTGCTAGAAGTTAAAGTGGTTTGAATGAAGAGGTCTTCACAGTCCACTTAGACCAAAGTAAATAAATAAATAAATAAAAAACTCAAGGTGCAACCTGAAACCTGAGAGTCCAGAATTTTGAAGAGTGCCTTGTTTGGGTTTGGACTGATATTACTAGACTCAAGTCTCGGTTATTTTTAAATAAATGTGCTTTTACAGAACGAATGACTGAATATCTAATGCTGATCTGTAGTTTCAGGTTCTGGGCATCCAGTAGAGGAATAAAGGAGCCAAATGGAGGAACAATAGAGAACTGTGCTGTGACTTATTCAACAAAGTGGCCTGAATTAATAGACTGGTCTGATGTGAAATGTAATAATGCTTATCAATGGATCTGTGAGAAGAGTATTTTACATCTCATACAGCCCTAGGAAAATCATATAAAATGCTTTCTTTCTTTCTTTCTTTCTTTCTTTCTTTCTTTCTTTTTTCTTTCAGAAGAGTGTCAGAAGAGAGGAGCAGATCTGATCATCATAAACAACAGATTTTAGCTTCAATCCTAATTGAACACACCTGAACCTCTCAAGGTTTCCAGGATTACAAGAAATTGTCAAGCAAGTGTGTTGAAATTAAACTCTGCAGAATGGTGGTCCCCTATGAGCAGAAATTAACACCACTGATCTAAAAGAAATACTTAAAGCCTTTTATTTGTAGAATTAAAATGTTAAAATGTAAATCATTACTTACTCTTTTTTTTTCATTTAATGAAGGAGAATGGTGAACCACATTCAAGCTTAAAAAAAAAAATAGAATGCCAAAAAAAATAATCACATAATTATCCCATCTGTATAAAGGCACATTAACTATTTCTTAGGGTCTTTTGTAGAGTATTTTTCTGTTGATTTTATGACAGATTTTCGTTTTATTGTTATTTTTTAATAAACTAACTTTAATATGATACTATGGGCTGATGTTATTTTTGAAAACTCTCTAATTATGTTTAGCAAAAGTGGTAAACTTTTTCCCAACTGACAAAAGTTCCTTTAAAAAGTCAACCTCCTTAAAAACCACTAAATAATTCACACTGATGGAAGGGCATGCAAATGCATCTGATGCTTAAACTGTTAACTATACACTGATCAACCCTCTGGGCTTTGATGTACCAGCAACAACCTACAGTAAAATTTTGAAAACATTGCCCATTATTAAAATTATTATATGCATTTGAACCTCATTTAAATAAACACAATCCACATTGTTGAAACACATTAAAACAAATAATGTCCTTCTGCGGTAAATTAAGTTCCTATATGCATAAATATTTAAAATAGTTTCACAAAAACAGTTCCTAGATGAGGAACAAAATGCAGTCCATTCCAGTAGAAATTAGTGAAAATCTTTCACAATAGAGGTAATAATCACTGAGACTGAAATATACTTTAAACAATATGAAAAACATTAATGTTAAAAACAAATGTATATGAGTCTCATTTAAATGAACACAATCAACTTTTCTAAAACAATGAAATATTTCTAGTGTTCTATTGCAGTGAGAGTCATTACCTCATAAAAATTTTAAACATTTCCACACAAAAAATTCCTTTAAATACATGGCTACACAAACACAGATAGAGTGCCACACAGTATACTAGTATGTTGGCATTTAATGATGGCAAAACTGTCAAAAAAAGTGACTGAAAAAAATACAAGAGGTAAATTCGAAAAAGCGATTAAAGATCATAAAACAAATTATAATGTAAAGCCACCCAATGCCCAACAACGGAATCCAACAGCGAGGATAAAGCTATAATGTGTATAGGTCAAGTACTTCTGCAAAGTTCACTTAATTTATTAGGATTTTGATTCAGTTTGATTTTAGCTCCGTATTCGATCTGATTTGACAAGACAGAGCAAGTTACCACCAATATATCGGCAGATATAGTTTTTCTGCTTGGCTGATGTGTTAGAGGGGAGACTTTTATTTTGATTTCATCATGATTTTATTTCATCATGATTGCGTGTTCTCTGTGTGATGGTCGTTCCGTGTGAATTTAATGCTTTAAACTTTAAACTCGTGATTTCAAATTAAGTGAAGTGACATACAGCCAAGTATGATGACCCATCCATCCAAAGTGCACACACAGCAGTGAACACATACACACACCGTGAACACAAACCCAGAGAAGTGGGCAGCCATTTATGCTGTGGTGCCCGGGGAGCGGTCGGGGGCTCGGTGCATTGCTCAAGGGCACCTCAGTCGAAACTCGAACCCACAACCTTAGGGTTAGGAGTCAAGCTCTCTAATCATTCGGCCACGACTTCCTCATCATAAAGCTGCGATTTATGCATTTGCCCACTGTCATATTCATGGCATTTTCACTGTGAGCTGCATGTAAACTGAGTGTTACCCTGGCTTTATTTGAAAAATATGACTCCCAGTGCACTCAAACTTCCCAGAATACTGAGTGCCCTGTTGGTTAGTGTTTACTTCCTTTTTAATTCTATTTTTTATTAAATATTTATTTGTGAAAAAAAAGTCTGTCTAAAAGTCTGTTAAAGTATAAGTATGTTTATTTTACACATTTATTTTTTGTCAAATGATTTAATATTTCTGAAATATTAATTAAAAAAAAAAAAAAAATTATATTGGCTTTATATCAACTATCGGCCCCCTGTTTTCCATGATATCGGCATCGGCTGTCAAAAAACACATATCGTTGGACCACTAGTAATGACAGATTGCTTTAAACAATAAATACCATTCTGTGGTTCTTTAATTTATCATTACAGATATTTTTAGCTCCTCAGTTCAAGTGGCACTTGAACTGGCCATCTTTTTATATTTACTGTATTTATCAGAGCATATTTTATTTCAACCGCGGAAAGACGTCAGTACAAACTACTTTTCAAGTTTTGGTCCACTGAAGTTGGTCTGATTTGTTTGTTGGACAAAATGACAGATTCAGTGTAATGATTAGTCAGATCACCTGTCAATCAAGCTCTTTGCAAAGGGTCAGTTCAGAAAGGATAATGCGATATGTATGGGTTTCATGTAGTGTCTATAGTTCAATTTCACCCCTACATCTTCAGAAAAAGATTATTTATTATTTTATTATTTTTTATGTAATGTAATTATGTCTTCTATGATCACTTATGTTTTAATAATGACTTTGTTACAGGAGGAAAATTTTGTTTTAACCTTCTGGAAGGAACTATTTTTCAACCTTCCAGAAATGTCAGTCCTGGAAAACATTTTGAATAATCAAATACTGGCAGGTTCCTGGTATAATTATTAAACTTCTGATAGAACAAACCCTTCTGTGACATTCTGAGGTGGCCTGAACTTCCTTGTACTTATTAATGTTTGAAATATTTCCAGACATCAGGACACACATCAGGAATATAACAAGGTCTGCCTCAGAAAAGCTTCTATCGTTAATTACTTGTTGTTCACTGGAACTATTTGAAAGTAAATAAAGTTATAACTCAGAAAATAGACACAAGAGAGAGACAAAGGAAAACAGATGATATCTATGAAAATGCTGATGTAATAAAAGGCGAAATCACAGTGGAGATAGAAGATTTGAATATAACGAGAATCCATCCGTCTGAACACACAGGTACAGAATTTAATAATTAATACTTTTCACTTTATGATGAAAAATAATAGCATAGGCACAAACCTTCAAAGAGAGAGATCAATTTTGTGCCTGTGCTGTATTTAATGCTAACATCATATCTGTGTTGTTCTGGGAGTGATTCTGTGAATATCAGAAGCTCCAGAGCAGCTGTAGTGTGTTTGGTTCTGCTCTGTGTTCTTCTGCTGGCTGCGGTCATAGTGATATTTTTCCACATCCACACAAACAACACAGAAGAGACAAACCAGCTACTAAACAAGATCACCAACCTCACAGAAGAAAGAGATAAGCTAATATTACAGAATGGAAATCTGTCGAATGAGATAAGCCAGCTAATAAATCAACTTTCAATTGTTGGTAAAGAGGGTAAGTTTCTTCGTTGAGTCTAGAGGTCTTCATTCGGAAAACCCAAGGTCTGAATCGAGTGGTTCAGGTCTGAAACTTTGAGTGCCTCGGATGCAGGTTGAGATTGACATCTCCCTCTTTTTGGTTCTAATTAATGTTAAAAACAGAATGTATGAATGAACAAACAAAAAAAATAAACAAACAAAACGCCATTCAAAAGAATGAATGCAGGGATATCATTATTAAAATTAACAAAAATGTCCTTGAAATTACAGTGCTTGCTGATACTGATTATAGAAAACGTACTCGGTTACTAAACGTAACCTCGGTTCTCTCTAGAAGAGCGAACGAGTACTGCGTCTTAGCTAAGACGCTACGGGAAAAGTCTCTTTTCACGAAATACTGAAGCAAAAAATTATCCTTAATTTTGTATTTTTGTAAAGCGCATTTGCAGCAGTACACAGCCATAGGCGAGACGGCTCGTTCGCTCATTGGCTTGTTCTGCGGCAACTGCACAGCCTATCGAGCGCGGGCTGATGCAACATCAGACCAATAAGGGCGCTTCGCGCCCTTCTTGCCACTTCCCGCCGAAACGGGTGTGGCCCAACCTATAAGAGGAGCTCGAAAAGGCTGACTCACCTGATTTATTTCATCGCCGAAGCGAACCAGAGTGAATCGTGCGCACGGCAGAGAACGCAGTACTCGTTCGCTCTTCTAGAGAGAACCGAGGTTACGTTTAGTAACCGAGTACGTTCTCTTACGAGAGCTCTCTCGTACTGCGTCTTAGCTAAGACGCTACGGGAACCCAGTGTAAAACGCCGTGCGCGCAGGGATCACACACCAATAAACCTGAAGCAACGCCCAGGATTTACAGTGCACAGTCACCTGAGGGACTCACAGAGAGTCCAGGACAGAAAAGGGAAAAAGCCCTCCGTCCCATATCTAGCAGCATCCGTAGATGCGGCAATATGACGTCACACAGCCGAGGCAAGGCCTGACCAATGTGGCAATGCGGGTCTTACGCAATACTGCCCATATAACAGTCGGCAGCGCATAGCGCTCGTGAACTCAGAATTCCCCTCAGGGCCCTGATTCGCCTATACCGACAGCAGCCTTGCTTGCAAGGCGGGAACCTCCAGGTTATAGAACCTGATAAATGTAGACGGCGAGGCCCAACCTGCCGCCATACATATATCCTGCAAGGAGATCCCAGTAGACCACGCCCACGACGAGGCGATGCCTCTTGTGGAGTGTGCTCTGACGCCCCACGGGCACTGAAGGCCCCTGGAAGCGTAAGCTAACGCTATGGCGTCAACTATCCATCTGGATAGAGTCTGTCTCGAAACAGCCATTCCCTTGGAACGCCCACCGAACGAGACAAATAGCTGCTCCGTCTGCCGAAAGGCAGCAGAGCGAGACACATAAGCTCTTAAAACCCTGACAGGGCAAAGAAGACTCGAGTCTCCATCCTCCCCTGACACCGGCAGGGCAGACAGGGCAATAACCTGAGCCCGAAACGGTGTGTTGAGGGATTTCGGCACATAACCGTGCCTAGGTTTGAGTATGACTCTTGAGTCATTGGGCCCAAACTCCAAGCACGACTGGCTCACCGAGAGCGCGTGCAAATCACCCACACACTTCACAGAAGCGAGAGCCAACAAGAATACTGTCTTGAACGACAGATGCTGAAGGCTAATCGATTGGATAGGCTTGAAAGGGGGACCTTTCAAGGCCTCCAAAACCGCCGCGAGGTCCCACATAGGGACTGGCGGAGGTCTGGGAGGATTCAGCCTCCTAGCTCCTCTGAGGAACCGGATGACTAAATCATTCCTTCCTATTGACTGACCGGACGCCGTTTCAGAAAACGCCGCGATGGCAGCCACATAAACTTTGAGCGTGGATGGGGCTCTGCCCTTATCCAACAGCTCCTGAAGGAAGGAGAGGACCTCCGTCACCTCACAACTAAGGGGTGAATAACCTCGAGCTGTGCACCAGCTGGAGAACACCGACCACTTCGAGGCATACAGACGTCGTGTCGACGGAGCTCTAGCCTGAGTGATGGTATTTAGCACTCTCACTGCGAGATCCGCGGGTAACCATTGAGTGCCCATACATAGAGGGACCACAACTCCGGTTGAGGGTGCCAAATCGAGCCCCTGGCCTGCGAGAGGAGGTCTCTCCTCAATGGTACCGGCCACGGGGCGACATCTGCTAACTGCATCAAATCTGGGAACCATGGTTGGTTCTTCCAAAGAGGTGCTACAAGCAGTATTGAACATCTCGTTTCTCTCACCCGTTCTATCACCTGCGGAAGGAGGGAGACGGGAGGGAACGCATAAAGCGGGCAGCACGGCCATCTCCGTGACAGCGCGCTTTCGTTCTTGGAAAAGAACGCGGGGCAGTGAGCGTCTTCGTGGGACGCAAAGAGGTCCACCTCCGCCATGCCAAATCTCTGCCACAACAGCCGGACTGTTTGCGGGTGTAGAGACCATTCGCCCATAGGAACATTGCCTCTGGACAGCCTGTCTGGACCCAGATTCTGCAGTCCAGGCACATGCACTGCTCTCAGCGAGCACACGTTGCGCTGAGCCCAAATCAGGAGGCGTTCCGTCAGCCTGCACAGGTTTCGGGACCCGAGACCGACCTGGCGATTTATGTAGGACACCACGGACATGTTGTCCGAACGGACTATGACGTGGTGATCCTTGATATGGGGACAAAAGCGCGTCAGCGCGTTCTCCACTGCCAGCATTTCCAGGCAGTTGATATGATGGAGCTTTTCCCATTCTGACCATAGGCCAAAGGACGGTCTGCCTTCGAGCAGCGCTCCCCATCCCGAAGTCGTCCGTCGACACCATTTTCACACTCGGGGAAGTCCCCAGGCTTACACCTGATCGGTACCAGCCGTTCGCTGTCCAAAGTGCTAGAGCCGCAACACAGCTCTGATCGACCTTGAAATGCAGCCGGCCAGACGCCCACGCTCTGCGCGGCACCCGAGCCTTCAGCCAGAACTGCAGGGGGCGCATGCGGAGCAGGCCCAGCCGCAGAACCGGAGATGCTGAGGCCATGAAACCCAGCATCTTTTGACAGTGTTTGAGCGACACAGTCGCGCCACAGCGGAAAGAACTCGCTGCACGCTGAATGCCCATCGCGCGCTGTGGTGACAGCCGCGCCGTCATGGAACACGAGTTCAGAACTATACCCAGAAACAGGATCGTCTGACTGGGGTTCAGCGAACTCTTCACCCAATTGACACTGAGGCCGAGCTTCTCGAGGTGATCGAGTAAAACGGCTCTGTGGTCCATGAGCTCCGCTCATGATCGGGCCAGAACCAGCCAGTCGTCCAAATAATTCAGCACTCGTGTGCCTCTGAGTCTAAGAGGAGCGAGCGCTGCAGCCATGCACCTCGTAAACGTACGAGGAGCTACGGACAAGCCGAATGGCAGGACTGCAAACTGGTATGCCTGGCCCTCGAAGGCGAATCTCAAATATCGCCTGTGGTTTGACGCTATCTGTATTTGAAAATACGCGTCCTTCAGATCTATTGACATGAACCAGTCCCCTCTGCGAATCTGCGCGAGGAGCTTCCTGGTCGTGAGCATTTTGAAACTGCGTTTCATCAATGCCTGTTCAGCTGTCTTAGATCCAGTATGGGCGTCTCTCTTGGGCACCAGAAAGTATCTGCTGTACAGCCCCCCCTCGCTTTGAGACACAGGCTCTACAGCCCCTTTGCTCAACAGTTTTGATATTTCGGCCCGAAGTATGTGTGCTACTTCTGTTTTGACCGTAGTTTCGACGCGCGCTGAAAAGCACGGTGGGCGTCGAGAAAACTGTAGCGTGTAGCCTCTCTTTATAATGCCTAGCACCCAATCCGAAACTCCTGGAAGCACTGACCATGCATTTGCATGAATGGCTAAGGGCTGGATGCGAAACGCGCTCTGTTGACTGGGCAACGGCGGCGCTCGAGTGTGCTGCGCATCTGAGGCGGGGAGCGCGTTGATCACAGCGGGCAGATCGCTCTTCCTCGACCCCGTTCCGGTGCTTAACCGACTGGAGGGAGGCTGAGCGGGTCCCGTGGGACTCGATATATCTGCGAGTAACCGTGGGCTGCATGTGTGCACTTTTACCACTTTAAACTCGCTGTCTGCCTGTGCAGAATGTACGTGCGTGTGACATAGAGCTCGGCCACAGCGGAACTCGTACACCTGCGCTTCGATGAAGCAGCCATCGTTAGTAGCGCCGACGCAGCGTCACACAGGAGGCTTTAGATGGCAACACCGCTTTTGCCGCCGTCCAGCAGAGGGCGGACAAAGGTGCGTCGCTATCGCCTGTTCCACCGGCGGAAGTGAGTGGTAGTTCCTGTTTTTAGCATCATCAGTGTGGAGAATGCTAGTGAGACAGACGAACGAGTTCGTGCTGAATATGGAGCGTTCCAAGCCTTCGCCACCTCTTCGTGAAGCTCAGGAAGAAATGAGGCGGGCTTTGAGAAGTACGCTCATCCGAAAGGGAAATACCATCCAGCCGGGAACGAGAGGGGGGGGCGCTGGTGCAAACCACTCGCGGCCGAGACTCATCGCGGCCAACACGATCATTCGCCCCGGCTCCTTCTCGATGTCAGCTCGTCTGCTGGGCTTCTGAGCAGAAGGCGCGAGATCCTCGGAGCTCGCCCAGCCCTCACTGCCCGAAGCTAGCAGAGAGCGCGTGTCCTCTTCCCCCGACGCGGCCCTGAGATCGACTTCCTCGGACGACGCGCCGGCAAACAGCGGGCGCTGCCCACCGGGAAGCGATGCAGGGGGGGCCGGTGAAGCAGGGCGAACCGGCGAGCTCGGTTGAGCTGAAGACGGTTCCGGAATCCGCTGGAAGCGATGCTTTTACGGCGCCTCAGCGCAGCGGAGAATGCAGGCTCAGAGAAAAAGGCCAGGCGAGTCCTCAGAGTCACCATGGCAACAGCTCGCAGTGGGGGCATCCGCCGTCAGCGAGCGAGCGCTGCATGATCTTCACCCAGGCAGGAGACACAGATGACGTACCGGTCTCCCTCGCTGAGTGGGGCTCTGACGAGCCGCAGGAAGGCATCTTAAAAAAGACGCGAGCTCTTTTACGAGTGTGTGTCGCAGGGCGAACACACACACACACATAAAGAACAGCTTGTATATAACAGGATTGAAAGGATATAGGCGCCGGATAGCGCAGCAGGAACGGCAATGGAAGGCGGCGATGCCAGCAGCTTCAGAATGGCTCGTCCTGCTGATGTGCTTTCTCAGACGGCGCTTGCTTCCTCCGTGATCCAGCGATGCGTGAGCTTCGCTGAAGAGATGAAAAATCAGGTGAGTCAGCCTTTTCGAGCTCCTCTTATAGGTTGGGCCACACCCGTTTCGGCGGGAAGTGGCAAGAAGGGCGCGAAGCGCCCTTATTGGTCTGATGTTGCATCAGCCCGCGCTCGATAGGCTGTGCAGTTGCCGCAGAACAAGCCAATGAGCGAACGAGCCGTCTCGCCTATGGCTGTGTACTGCTGCAAATGCGCTTTACAAAAATACAAAATTAAGGATAATTTTTTGCTTCAGTATTTCGTGAAAAGAGACTTTTCCCGTAGCGTCTTAGCTAAGACGCAGTACGAGAGAGCTCTCGTAAGAGAACCGCCTAAATGCAGTATATTGCAAAACTAATGAACTCATTAAAAAAAAAAGCAACTAAATATTTTCATGCTTTTTCTCAAACAAAACAATTGGTTAAAAACATAGCTAACATGAATGTTACAAAGAAATATCTGAGAATTAATTTAATCTACAAATAAAGTAGGAAAATGAATCTACACCTGTCATGGTGTTTCTTATTTTTTGTTTCTGATTTTGGCCTTAAAGATAGTGTAACATAAACAACAACAATTTATAGTGTGCTCCTTTAATAAAAAGAAATAGCAGACAGTTAGAGTAAAATCAAGGGTTTAGGTTTGCTTTTGACATTGGTGGGGACATAAACCCAAGTACCCCCAATCCCCCCCCCCCACCAACCCCCCAAAAACACAGACTCATTTCGCTGTTTTGATGTTTGCCAACATACTCATAACACCTAAACAGTTGTTTTTTTTAATGCATGTTTAACAGACAATAATTACACACTTGTTATTTTGTGAACCAACAACATCAATGCTGTCTTTTTTATCATGCATCACTATTTTAATATGAATCAAATTGGTCCTAGGATAATTCTGAAAGAATAGTCTGCTGTAATACCGAACACAACTTTTATGTCTTATGTCAACTCTTTCTGTTTTTGTCAAACACCTTCAAAACTTCAAACTCATTGATGCAACTTTAAGTGAAGTGAACTTCTGTATGAACTGCTGACTTGAATTGGGTAAAACACGCATGAGTTGTTTGAAACGTGATGCTGCGCTATATACGCCATGTATTAAAAGCGCACAGTTTTTTACATAAAACTTTAATTTAACTTCTTATGCAATATCAATAGTATGATGTTTCAGGTGCATTCAAAATTACAAAAACATATACATATATTTAATTGTTTGATCAAAATTATTGCTAAAAATATATAAAATATAACAATTAATGTGAGGGACAGTTTGGCACTCGCTGGATAGTGGTAGGGACACATCCCTGCCGTCCCCCCAAATTCTACACCCCTGAGTAAAATTAATTAGCTGATTTTTCATGTTTAACAACTGATATAAAACAATAAATGAATAATATACCAACAAATTATTATTATTATTTTTTAAATGTACTCACTTTCACACCATCCAGAATATACAGTAGATGAGTTTTTTTCTTTATCAAATTTAGCATTACATCAATTGCTTAGCAATGGATCCTCTGCGGTGAATTGTTGCCATCCGAATAAGTCTAAACCACATAAGTAATGGTCAACCTCTCCAAAATTTGTTCGGATGAAGAAACAAACACATCTACATATTGGACAGCCTGATTTTATTTTCAGCAAATTAATTTTTGGGTGAAAATAAATTTGGTAACACTTTCTATGAAGCTGTATTTATAATACATTATAAGGGTATTTTTAAGACATTATAATGAATGCATAATGCATTATAAAAACATTATATGTTATATCAACTCATGAATAATCATAACAACAATTATAATACATCATAATACTTACGTATTTGTGTTTATACGTTTAAGAGTATGATTATTTATAACACACAATGAGCAACATATTAAATCTACTTCATTTACAGTAAAAGAAAATCATATCTTGACACGGTTTATTTCAGATCAGCACAGTACCTTACTACAGCTTTTGATTGGTTAGATGTTGAGTGTTATTTGAGTGTTTCTGTGGAGCTAATGTTGATTAATCAAACTGATATTACAATAAAAAAATTCCAAATAAAATGTGTCATATTCCACATTCATCTGATCTATTATATGATCTTATGGCTGTTTGAAAGAAGAAAAAAAAAGTTGTTATTATTGTTATTATTACTTATAAGTGGTCTTAGGGCGCTTTAAGTAAAGTAGCATCAGAAAAATGGCAAGATAAGAGACTTATAATACATTATAACTATGAGAAATATAATCCATTTAAAAAGTGGATGCAACATGTTCATTGTGTTATAAATCATCATACTCTTAAAACTATAACCACAAATAAAGTAAAAATTTCTTTCTTGGACAGATCAGTGCTCTTACGACCGACCCTAAATGGATAGCATACAAGCAGATTTCCTACTACATTTCCTCTGAGTGGAAGAACTGGACTGAAAGCAGACAAGACTGTTTGCAGAGAGGAGCAGATCTGGTCATCATAAACAACGAAGAGGAACAAGTGAGTGAAAGATTGAATTTTGAAGTTTGAATCAGTGATGAATAATGCTTATGGTCTAAATGTATAATATTTCATTCTAGGAATATATTAAAAGGGTTACTAGTGGAAACGTTGTGTGGATTGGTCTGACTGACAGTGATAATGAAGGGGTCTGGAAGTGGGTTGATGGCAGCACACTGCACACTAGGTGAGCAGCTTTGTCTCAGTTCTCTGTCACACTGTTAAACAATACAATTTAAAACATAACCTTGCAAGCAATATCAATGCATTTATGCATTAACTTTCAAACCTTTTCAGTCACTTCAGCCACATATATTATATGACAAATAATCTTGAACTGTTTTACTGATGATCTGTTGTAGCTTTTGGAGTTTCTGGGGCCCCAGTGAGCCCAATAGCAGAGTTGAAGATGAGGACTGTGCTGTATCTCAGTATAGCTGGGCTGATTATCCATGTCATGATACCTTTGTATGGATTTGTGAGAGGAATTAAGAGGTTTAACAAAGCTGTTGCTTCAAATATGTTCATCCTAAGTAAAGCAGTAACCAAATAGATTTGTTGTAATGTGAAACACAGTAAAAAGAGTTAGGGGTACTGTTCTTATTTTTTTTAATGAATCTTTGATGCTTATTTGAATACATTTATAGAACAATTTAAATTATATTAAATCAAATAAAAAAAAATTGCACTCATTTGTCAATGCAAGCTCTTGTGTGTAATCTTTCTTAATTTGTACCTATTTAATAATCAGAGAACATAACAACTCACTCAATCACTATATAGATATACACTCACCAAGGCACTTTATTAGGTATCTTGTCAGTACCGGGTTACACCCCATTTTGGCTTCAGAACTGCCTTAATTCCTCATTGGATAAATTCAAAAGGTGCTAGAAACATTCCTCAGAGATTTTGATCCATATGACATGATAATATCATGCAGATTTGTCATGGATCAAATGCATCTGCATATCCATGATACAAATCTCCCATTCAAACACTTCCCAAAGCTGCTCTATTGGACTGAAATCGGGTGTTTGTGAAGGCCATTTTAGTAGTTGACTCATTTCAAGAAACCAGTTTGAGACGATTAGAGCTTTGTGACATGGCATGTTTTCTGGCTGAAAGAAGCCATCTCAAGATACTGTAGGGACACTGTGGTCATAAAGGGATTGACATGATCAGTAACAATACTTAAATAGACTGTGGCATTTAGACAATGCTCAAAGGGGCCCAACATGTCCAAACGAGAAAATGTCCCCCACCCCATTACACTACCAGCAGCAGCCTGAATCTCTGATACAAGGAAGGAAGGATTTATTGTTGTCTATGCCAAATTTTAACCAGGTAATCAGAATGTCTCAGAAGAAATCGAGTCTCATCAGACCAGGAAACCTTTTTCCAATCTCCTATCATCCAGTCTTGGTAAGCTTGTATGAACTGTAGCCTTTTTTGCTTCTGTCTAATTAAAAGTCCCCATAAATTAATTTTGACATTAGGATCTTACAAAATAGTTCAAACAAGGACTTGTGTATGTGTATGTCTACTTTACACGCTTGATGTTTTAGAGTCTCACCCTTTCATTGAATTGTAGATGACACACACACACACACACAATTGCTATGGCGGCTATTTATTTATTTATGTTGATTTATATGATTTTTATTTTTTATTGACCATTTTACTTTTTCAAATCAAGTCAAGATTTTTTTGTGTGTGTGATCACATAGCAAGTGATGCAAAAAGACACCAAGATTCGTATCATTCTGGGGACGTTGCGATTTTTAGAAAATTAGAAACATTTATCTTCATCATATCAGTCATCTTCAGGAAGTGATTCAGTGAACAGCAGGAGCTCCAGAGCAGCTGTAGTGTGTTTGGTTCTGCTGTGTGTTCTTCTGCTGACTGCAGTCATAGTGTTGTATGTCCACATCCGTAGAAACAACACAAACTACACACAAGAGAGAGATCAGCTACTAACCAAGATCACCAACCTCTGTTAAACGAGAGAAACCAGATAATAAATCAAGTTTCAGTTCTTTGTAAAAAGGATACGTTTCTTCATTCTGTGTAGTTTGGTTGTGGTCTCAGTAACTTCTCAAGAACAAGAAATGGGTTAGAATTTATAATAATTACATCAAGCTCTTAAAAAAACCTTAAACTAACACCAATGTAAAATGTAAAAGATAAGCAGTGTACAAATGTTATAATTATATATATATATATATATATATATATATACTGTATATTAGGGGTGGCAGCCAGAGGCGTCATGCCCATTCAAAGATTCAGATTTCTGAGCCAAGTGGATTTTAAATGCAGCTTTCAAATGAAAAAAAAAAAAAAGCAGAATAATATTTTTTATATATTTGATACAATCACACCGGTGTGTGATTAGATCACTCAGCACACAGCATCAACTGCTAAATTCAAATCTGCATTTGCTGGCTGGCGCTTAGCCAGAGACAGACGCGTTCGTACATCGCTTCATGATAACCAATCAGAAACGATGCTGTTGCGCTTATGAATGCAATGGCCAATCAGAGACGTGCAGAAGAGTCATCATTGAAACGCTGTGTTTTGTTCACTTGCTCGCTGACTGAATTATTTAGTGAATTCTCTCTTCAGAAACAACAAAAAGTGCAGATGTGCGTACGAATGTAAGATATTCGTTTCATAATGTAAAATGCTTTTAATGGGAGTTTTTGAGAGTGCCTGAACTCTAGACTGAATGAAAATGTTATTTGATAATGTAAATGTTCTTTACTCTCTGTAAAAAGAAAGTGTTAAATTAAGTAACTTACAATATTGTCATTAAAATTTACATTAAATGCAAATTCAGTCGTATTAAAATATTTTATGGCATGACACCCATATATGGCATTTAAGTAAAAAAAAAGTCAGGTTTTTATGTGTAGTTAGAGTAATATAGATTACACTACTTTGCCCATCACCATTTATTGATCAAATAACAATTTATAAAGGTGAAAAATGTGTTTACTTACACATATTTGAGAATCGTGATATTTCCTGATATATTAAGCATGTTTGGAATTGTTTTGAATAAAAAGGAAAAATAAATAAATAAAACATAAGCCTATATCAGTTATACAGTGTTATCATAGCTGCTGTGTCACATGACAACCATGACTAATAAAATCATAAAAGTCCTTTACTTGTCTCTATTCTTAACATGGTGTCATGTAGATGGGAATATGCATGGAAATGATATGCAGATGAGGTTATGCATCGTAGAACTAGGCGTCATAAGCTCCACATATGGTTATTTCAGGGAGGAGACAGGGTGGAGATGCATGTACACACAATCTTCCTCTAACTGGGATTTATAAAGAGATTTTTGTCATACCCAGTCAGCGGAAGTTTGTGCATACATGAAAGTCCTCCCCGTCTCCTCAGGAAAATAGCCATATATAGAAAGAGAGTTTACAACACCTAGTTTTACTATGCATAATTTAATCTGCATATAATTTTCATGCATATTCCCATCTTTCAGAAATGAAACATAATAATGATGTGTATTGCTTGAAGAATTGCAACAGTTTTACTTTGTTTAGAACCATCTTCATTGGCAAAAGAGAGCGAAACCATCATTATTGACAATGATGTGTCTAAAATGTCATTTAATATGATCTTTTTGTTTATTGTAACTGCTGTATGTATTCAATAACATTTGCAATCGTATTACGAGGAACAGTTTGCTTGCTTGTATCATACCGCTGAAATTTCAAGTTAATAATAAAAACAAGGAGTCATTCAGTAGTGTTTTTGTCTCCATATCTCTATAAGTTCCAGCTCTTACTGGCTGAGGACAGTGTAATTGCAGCGGCAGCATGTTCTTCAAACGAGAAGAACTTATCTATTGATTATATACACACATTTTGATATTATAAAGTATTACATTTACTCACACAAACACATCTAACCCCCCACACAATATAGTGGTCACTGATTTGTTTTAAAAGTAAAATATCTGTATTGCTAAATACTTTATTGTTAGTTTTAGTTTATGAATCCAATCACATGAAATCAAAGCACAACCAATCAAACCAATCAACCATCCAAATCAACACCCAGTTAACAAAATCAAGTCCTGTCATAAACTTTCTCTTGTTTAAAATGCCATTTCACTTAGACATACATCACAATAGGGAAGGAAAGAATACTGCAACTTCCATTTAGTTTTCATGCATTGACCTCAAGTTTGGTTCTCACTAGCTTTAAAAAGAAGGCAAGTACATCTACACAGGAACAAGGCACTGACGTCAAAAAAATCTAAACAGAAATGTCTGATGATATGTATTACAATGTGATCGGAGCTGAGTCTGATAGGATGAAGACAAACAGAGCTGAGATGACGGTGGTCATCTATAAGAATGCAGACTGTGTGAAAGTTTATGACTTATGGACAGAGACAAACACACAGCAACATTCATCAGTGCACAGGTTATCACAGTCATTTTTCATAGAAAATCATCACAATTTGCACGTTCATTCATTTAACATCATGTATGTGGTGTTCAGCAAGTGATTGTGTGAAGATCAGAAGCTCAAGATCACTGTAGTGTGTTTGGTTCTGCTGCGTGTTTTTCTGATATTAAAGGACTTTCCCCTGGTTTCACAGACAGGGCTTAAGACTAGTCCTAGACTAAAATGTAAGTCTGAGCTGTTTCCACTTAAATAAACTTGCACTGACTGATCTTAAAAATATATCAGTGCCTTTTTAGTTTTAAGATGCACATCGGTAATGTTTTTTTCTAAGCATGTTTATAAAAATTACTTAAATGTCCTAATTGATCTATGGTCTAATCCTGGCTTAGTCTAAGCCCTGTCTGTGAAACCGGTCCTTTAAGTTATAATTCATTGTATATTGTACTTCTTTCTTTCTTGTGAACTAAGTATAACAGAACAAAACATTCAGAATGAATGATTATTATCTAAATCAGAGCCGTCACCTCTGAGCACATGAGCCCATGTTTATACTATTACTTTAGACTAGTTTTTATACTTTTGTAACGGATATGCAGGTCATCGATTCATGGGTTCTGAACTAATGAATCACGGTTCGTTGAATCTAAAACAATGCAAACCTAACACTTTTAGATTTTAAACTCAGGCATACAAATGAAACCTTTTTACTCTAAATGCCTGGCCTGGCGCCAGCCTGGCTGGATTTAAATTATTTACGACACAGGATGAGACATTCCAAAGTCACGTGAGCAGCCTCAAAGGAGAAATTAACTCTCCTTTCAACTTACACACACCCACGCACACACACACCCACAAATGTTTTATCTTACACTCATCATGTAAATCCTTAATAATGTGTATTTTGAATAGGTTTGTGTATTGCATAAAAATGGTTAATCCTGTGATGCGAGGATTATAAGTATGACTTGTAAATAGGAAATGTTTCTCCTCATTTTAACTTTCTCAAATAGAGTCATGTTTCTGTAACCCCACTCCTGAACAGGTCGTAAAACTTTATGACCTAACAAACAGGACAGGAAAGCTAACTCTTAGAAAGAGAATAGTACCCTTTTATTTTCTCAATGAATTCTAAAGGTATTAAGTATTGCTTTTTGGTGCATTAGATGTTCCCCATATAAATTGGAGTATCTGCAGTTTTATCGTGTGTTAATCAAACTTTAAATGTGTGTAATTCTGCATTTGAATGTAACTTCATGTTTTGATCATTTATATATGTTATTTTTGGTCGTCATGCTTTGACGGACTCACTTATATAAAGGAAATTAATGAAAAATGTATTAATCTGGAATCACGAACGTGCTAGAATATCACTGTTGAAATCTGATAAACCCTAATTTATTAGGGTGGGTGTTTCCACAGAGACAAAGGAACTTTTTCCCGCTTCAGATCGCGGACGTTCATTGGTTGTTCACGCGAACAGAGGCGTGAACCATTTCAAGCCATAAGAGCTGACCCCGGAAGGTCCAGCTCTCTCTCTTCTCTGGTCCTCGCTCTCCTCTTAGGCGCTGCTGGTCCCTCTGCGCGGCCTCGGGCCGCTTTCCTATCGCCGTCCCTCTCAGCACGGCGGCTGAGAGGACAGCCATTCTCATGACTCCTTCGGAAGCTTTCGTTTTCGTTGTTTTGTTTATTTTCATTACTAAGTTTATTCACCTATTCGCCTCTCCCCACGAGGAAGACGAAGTCTGAAACATTGCTTTCTTTGAACTTTCAAATATTGCGCGATTCCGCAGCAGCCTGGACACAGAGAGGACAAACCCAGACTGACGCACGCTACACGCCCACGCTGCTTTCGCATACACAAAGAGAACCACATGCAAGTATCATTCTCTATGGAGAATTTAAATGCTGCTTAAAGTGTCTATGATTTGATTTCTATGTTGCCTTTCAAGGGTTACTGTCTGTGAGTTTACATAACTGAGCGCGTGATTTTGCATATCACGCCTATTCTCTCATTCATCCTCTTTCACTCTCTCTCACTCTCTCTCCCTCATTTGGATTTTGTTATGTCTTGTACAAAGTGTACTGTCTATATTGTCGTACGCGTATTTACTCTGTATAAATCGTAGTTGATGTATTATTGGTTCAATTATTAAATTCCATATACTCCAGATTGTCTGTCTAAGTTGCTCATGTTACGAAGTCAATGAAATGCCGATCTTAGCTACAAAGCTCATTTGTTACTTTTAAGTAATATAAATTTTATAAGGACAGGAGAATGGTTTCATGGCCAGAAACTATTCGTCCTGGAATTATAAGAAGTGATAGCATTACTGAGGATTAATAAAACGAATCTTACGTTTGCTGGACGAACCACGTTTGATTTCCATTAATTTCTAGTAAAAGATATCACAATAATTGATGTGAAGAATAGAATATTGAAATGTTAATGACTAAATTACAGTGCCTTGTGATTAGTTATTAATATATACAATTGACCTATTTTTCATCTTCAATAATTTTAATGCAACTGTAATATGATATATATATTAATCATATTCCTGATTAATTACCCAAATTCCCTATATATCATTTGAGTTAATTATTATGTACAACCCAGTGCGGCTACACTTTAGATTACTACTTTTCTGAATTATGACCTCTATGCAAGTTAATTTATCTAAACAGGCTAGACTTCACACATGCACAGTACATACTTTCCCACACTTTGGACTCATCTGCTAACAACATACATGATGCTGTTTTGCTCGTTGCCTTTATGTTATTTTCATCATATAGGACCCCCCCCCCCCCCCCCCGTATAATATAAAAGTGTGAAATGAACAAAAAGTGTGTCAATGGAGACAGGTAGGCTAATTCAGCTGTATTTATACTAGGGATGGGCGTTTTCCACAAATATCACATTCGAATATTTGAGCTCACAAAAAACGAATATTCAAATATTCGTTTATTTAAATTAAGTTTAATGAGTCAGACGTTATTTTTCAGCAACATTTGTTTTCGTCATTTTGAACAAGCTTACACACAATAAGCTTGAACATTACACATCGTGTTTTGTAGCTGAAAACCTTTAACAATGTGTGCAAACAAACAAAAGTACAGATTAAAAGCAAAAAAAAAAAAAAAAGTGAACAAAGAAAAAACGTAAAGCAGCCTGCAGCAATTAGGCTATTGTACAGAATGTAGCTTACACTTAACTTTTAAACTGTCAGCAAATATTTTTTGCTTTTTTTCTATTGTTTATAATGTTCTTGTTAAGAAATACAGGCATGTAAACATGATTGGGGGAAAGCCGGCTCCTTATTCCGTTAACAAGGCTGGCCGCGGAGAAAACGCACTCTGACGGCACAGACGTTGGCGGGACTCACAAATAACGGTGTACTAAGCGAATAAGTTTTGTGAAGCGCTTCGTGTTTTCGTTTCACCACTGAATGGGATCCTCATCTGGTGGAATACATGGCTCCAGCAAAAACTGTTCCCACTCGTCTCGGCTGGACTCTCTGTAATCATCACTGGAGAACCGGCTCAGCCTTTTCCAACGAGTGGGCATTGCATCTTCTTCATTGTGGCGACTGCATCCGCACCACTCGCATCAAGGAAAATGTTCTGATAATGTTCAAAAAAGTTTTTTTTTCTTACTTCTCTCATGTTTTCATCGAGAAACCTGAGATGTTTGTGCCGAGGGTCTAAGGCAGACGCGAGAAGAGGAGTTTTCAATCCACGGCATATTTGAAGTACTGTAGAAGACTGCAGTGGGGGCATTCACATATCGCGTCTTTTGCACGCTCAAGTTCGTTATTTCCAATGTAGGCGCGCAGTATGCGCGCTCATAATGGAAGCGACGCGGTCCCGTTTTTCCCAGGCGCGTCCGCATTGCATCGAGTTAAAAACATCTCAACTTTCAGAATGCCGCAAGCGCACCGCATGTCATGTGACAAGAACTAAACATTCAGCTTCATCCTTTCCCGTAACAACGTTGAAAGCTCAGCCAAGATGAAGGAACTGCTGATCATAGTTGTATATGGATTGCCATTTTGAAATAAATTTAGTAGCAGAGCTACTGAAAGCGATTTTTTTGTGCTGCAAATCCATTTATCCTTTGCTGAAATTTCTGCATCTTCATGGAGAGAGCGCGTCACTGTTGCTTAGCCTCAGGAGCGCTTCTGCCCGAGCGCTTTGGAAAGAAGGAGAAAGCGGCGCGCATAGCCTTTCCATGCGTTATTAGGCGCGATATGTGAATGGCCACTTATTCATTCATTAATACTTTTTTGCTTGCATACACCTTCAAATATGCCGTGGAGAATCACAGAAAGTGACCAAATTAGGTTTTATTTTGAACTTTTTTTTTTTTTGCGAAATTCGAATATCATTTTTATTTATCGAATAATTAGAGCAGAACGAATATTCGAATGTTCGACTATCCATGCACACCCCTAATTTATACCCTAAGGTTGATTATCTTAAGTGGCTCCACCTGTGCTAATTAGGCTAAGTATCTGACGTGCTCCTCCCAAACCTTGTTATGAAACTACATTTCACGAGTTCACACTTACATATAATTAGCTGAAGTATTATAATGCATATTTGGCGTGCTGTCCGGGGAAGGGGCTCCGAGCTCGGGAATGTCCCGAACCTAGAGTACCCCCCAAAAAGCAATAGCAGAAAGGACAGCCGCCAGACTAAGGACCCCCCCACAATAGCGTTGAGATCTGGCGGGGGCTGATATTTAGAAAGTCAGCTGGTTGGCAGGTCGGAAGAGCCTATGTACTCCAGTGGGAGCAACTTTACCTATTTGGATAGATAGGCCCTACCGGCTGCTTGTATCGGACCCATGATTTGGGGCACCCGGTCAGGAGGGCTCGAGCCGTTGCACAACCGGAGCACCTCACTGCATTGGAACGGATGAGCCCTACCGGCCGATAACGGAGGAGCAACGTGATTGGATAGCCCGCCCAGGAGGGCCCGAGTTGCCTCGACAGGAATAGGTCACGGTGTTGGCGTACGGGCCCTACTGGCTGATGAGCCCCTGCTAGTCAGTGGGCAACCAGGGCAGATAACTGACTGAGAGGACCCATGAAGCTTCTGACTGGAGATCAAGACTCAGGACGACGGACGTGTAGGTCCTCTCAGTTGAGCAGATAAACAGGCTTTGGGCCGCCGACAAAGAGGACTCTTGCAACACCCGACGGGAGATCAATACTCACGGCATCAGATGGATAAGACCTGTTTGTGGGCAGCAAGAAAAGAAAACCCAACCGGGAGCACTCTCGCCGACATCTGACACGAGCACAATACTCAACGGCATCAGACGGGTAAGCCTCGCCGGCCGGGGAGCGGTAGGGGGAAAACTCGACTGCGTGGGCTCTCGCAGCATCCGATGGGAGATCAGGACTCAGAACATCGAACGGGTAAGCCTCACCAGGCGGGGGGAAAAGATTTGGACAGAGTTTGGTGGGAGGTGGGAGGTGAAGACTCTTGTCGTCGTACAGTGAGCACCGTCACCCGTCAAACAGGAACGAAAAGTTAGGTGGCCGTGAGACTCTCACCGACGTCCGATGGGAGCTCAATACTCAAGGCACCGAACGGGTAAGCCTCCACGACCGTAGCATGGAAAAGTAAAGTTTATGTGGCTAGGAGACTCTCGCCGACGTCCGATGGGCGCTCAATACTCAAGGAATCGAACGGGTAAGCCTCTCCGGACGTAAGACGGAAAGGGTAAAGTTGTGTTGCCAGGAGGCTCTCGCCGGCATCCGATGGGAGCTCAATACTCAAGGCATCGAACGGGTAAGCCTCGCTGACTGTAGGAGGAAAAGGTAAGAGTGTGTGGCCTGAAGGCTCACGCCAGCATCCCGTGGGAGCTCAATACTGACGACATCGGATGGGTAAGCCTTTTTTGGCCAAAGGATGAAAAAAGTTGTCTAGCCGTGAGACTCTTACCAACAACCGACGGGAGCTCAATACTCACGGTGTCGAATGGGTAAGCCTCACCGACTGTAGAAAGGAAAAAGTAATGTGGTCTAGACGGGAGGCTCTCACCGACGTCTGATGGGAGGTAAATACTCACGACATCAAATGGGAAAGCCTCTCCGAACGTATGATGGAAAGGTAAAGTTGTATGGCCAGTATTTGGCCAGACAGTGAAGGAGGGTTTTTTTTTTTTTTTGAACGGAAAAGGCAAAGCTCAACCGGGAGCACTCTTGCAGTGCCTGACAGGGGTTCAATACTAAGAACAATTGGTTGTCTAAAGGGTAGACGCTATGAGGATTACTTGCATAATTGTTTAACAAATCCAATGAGCTGCTTCCGATATCAAGTCAGAAAATCTTGGTGCAGTCATTGTATTTGAAAAATTAAGTGTACAAAAAATAAATTGAATTTCCTGTGCCAGTGTACCCCAAATAAGTCCCATGAATCAGCGATATGGTCATTGTCAATCGTCATCTTGTCAGCGCGTGAGATCGACGATACGTATCGACGATGTAATCGTGCTTGGGTGGAGTAGGAGAGAGACTCTGTCCTTGTCATGGCATGACTATTTGCTGTTTTAACCCTTTACTAGTCACCCCCCTTTTTTGGCATGGAGACAAAAATGACATACTCAAAATAAAAAGGTTTCTGCTCATGATTCTTTCTGACTAGATACATAATCAAAATTTTTTCACAAAGCTGACACTTCAAAGTTTACTGTTCAGGAATATGAATCACTCAGACTGTTATGATAATAGAGATATATAAACTCAAACATAAAAAAAAAAATAAAAATATTAAAAACATATTTTTAAACGTATTTAAAAAATTGTTGATGTAGGATATGAGTTTAGAAACACAGTGTAGCTAAAGCCACAAGTCTACCAAAGCTTCATATGAAAACTTCATAATCTTATCTGTAAAACGTACTCGGTTACTAAACGTAACCTCGGTTCTCTCTAGAAGAGCGAACGAGTACTGCGTCTTAGCTAAGACGCTACGGGAAAAGTCTCTTTTCACGAAATACTGAAGCAAAAAATTATCCTTAATTTTGTATTTTTGTAAAGCGCATTTGCAGCAGTACACAGCCATAGGCGAGACGGCTCGTTCGCTCATTGGCTTGTTCTGCGGCAACTGCACAGCCTATCGAGCGCGGGCTGATGCAACATCAGACCAATAAGGGCGCTTCGCGCCCTTCTTGCCACTTCCCGCCGAAACGGGTGTGGCCCAACCTATAAAAGGAGCTCGAAAAGGCTGACTCACCTGATTTATTTCATCGCCGAAGCGAACCAGAGTGAATCGTGCGCACGGCAGAGAACGCAGTACTCGTTCGCTCTTCTAGAGAGAACCGAGGTTACGTTTAGTAACCGAGTACGTTCTCTTACGAGAGCTCTCTCGTACTGCGTCTTAGCTAAGACGCTACGGGAACCCAATGTAAAATGCCGTGCGCACAGGGATCACACACCAATAAACCTGAAGCAACGCCCAGGATTTACAGTGCACAGTCACCTGAGGGACTCACAGAGAGTCCAGGACAGAAAAGGGATAAAGCCCTCCGTCCCATATCTAGCAGCATCCGTAGATGCAAGGCCTGACCAATGTGGCAATGCGGGTCTTACGCAATACTGCCCATATAACAGTCGGCAGCGCATAGCGCTCGTGAACTCAGAATTCCCCTCAGGGCCCTGATTCGCCTATACCGACAGCAGCCTTGCTTGCAAGGCGGGAACCTCCAGGTTATAGAACCTGATAAATGTAGACGGCGAGGCCCAACCTGCCGCCATACATATATCCTGCAAGGAGATCCCAGTAGACCACGCCCACGACGAGGCGACGCCCAACGGGCACTGAAGGCCCCTGGAAGCATAAGCTAACACTATGGCGTCAACTATCCATCTGGATAGCGTCTGTCTCGAAACAGCCATTCCCTTGGAACGCCCACCGAACGAGACAAATAGCTGCTCCGTCTGCCGAAAGTGTGTGGCTAGGAGACTCTCGCCGACGTCCGATGGGCGCTCAATACTCAAGGAATCGAACGGGTAAGCCTCTCCGGACGTAAGACGGAAAGGATGAAAAAAGTTGTCTAGCCGTGAGACTCTTACCAACAACCGACGGGAGCTCAATACTCACGGTGTCGAATGGGTAAGCCTCACCGACTGTAGAAAGGAAAAAGTAATGTGGTCTAGACGGGAGGCTCTCACCGACGTCTGATGGGAGGTAAATACTCACGACATCAACTGGGAAAGCCTCTCCGAACGTATGATGGAAAGGTAAAGTTGTATGGCCAGTATTTGGCCAGACAGTGAAGGAGGGTTTTTTTTTTTTTTTGAACGGAAAAGGCAAAGCTCAACCGGGAGCACTCTTGCAGTGCCTGACAGGGGTTCAATACTAAGAACAATTGGTTGTCTAAAGGGTAGACGCTATGAGGATTACTTGCATAATTGTTTAACAAATCCAATGAGCTGCTTCCGATATCAAGTCAGAAAATCTTGGTGCAGTCATTGTATTTGAAAAATTAAGTGTACAAAAAATAAATTGAATTTCCTGTGCCAGTGTACCCCAAATAAGTCCCATGAATCAGCGATATGGTCATTGTCAATCGTCATCTTGTCAGCGCGTGAGATCGACGATACGTATCGACGATGTAATCGTGCTTGGGTGGAGTAGGAGAGAGACTCTGTCCTTGTCATGGCATGACTATTTGCTGTTTTAACCCTTTACTAGTCACCCCCCTTTTTTGGCATGGAGACAGAAATGACATACTCAAAATAAAAAGGTTTCTGCTCATGATTCTTTCTGACTAGATACATAATCAAAATTTTTTCACAAAGCTGACACTTCAAAGTTTACTGTTCAGGAATATGAATCACTCAGACTGTTATGATAATAGAGATATATAAACTCAAACATAAAAACAAAAATAAAAATATTAAAAACATATTTTTAAACGTATTTAAAAAATTGTTGATGTAGGATATGAGTTTAGAAACACAGTGTAGCTAAAGCCACAAGTCTACCAAAGCTTCATATGAAAACTTCATAATCTTATCTGTAAAACGTACTCGGTTACTAAACGTAACCTCGGTTCTCTCTAGAAGAGCGAACGAGTACTGCGTCTTAGCTAAGACGCTACGGGAAAAGTCTCTTTTCACGAAATACTGAAGCAAAAAATTATCCTTAATTTTGTATTTTTGTAAAGCGCATTTGCAGCAGTACACAGCCATAGGCGAGACGGCTCGTTCGCTCATTGGCTTGTTCTGCGGCAACTGCACAGCCTATCGAGCGCGGGCTGATGCAACATCAGACCAATAAGGGCGCTTCGCGCCCTTCTTGCCACTTCCCGCCGAAACGGGTGTGGCCCAACCTATAAAAGGAGCTCGAAAAGGCTGACTCACCTGATTTATTTCATCGCCGAAGCGAACCAGAGTGAATCGTGCGCACGGCAGAGAACGCAGTACTCGTTCGCTCTTCTAGAGAGAACCGAGGTTACGTTTAGTAACCGAGTACGTTCTCTTACGAGAGCTCTCTCGTACTGCGTCTTAGCTAAGACGCTACGGGAACCCAATGTAAAATGCCGTGCGCACAGGGATCACACACCAATAAACCTGAAGCAACGCCCAGGATTTACAGTGCACAGTCACCTGAGGGACTCACAGAGAGTCCAGGACAGAAAAGGGATAAAGCCCTCCGTCCCATATCTAGCAGCATCCGTAGATGCAAGGCCTGACCAATGTGGCAATGCGGATCTTACACAATACTGCCCATATAACAGTCGGCAGCGCATAGCGCTCGTGAACTCAGAATTCCCCTCAGGGCCCTGATTCGCCTATACCGACAGCAGCCTTGCTTGCAAGGCGGGAACCTCCAGGTTATAGAACCTGATAAATGTAGACGGCGAGGCCCAACCTGCCGCCATACATATATCCTGCAAGGAGATCCCAGTAGACCACGCCCACGACGAGGCGACGCCCAACGGGCACTGAAGGCCCCTGGAAGCATAAGCTAACACTATGGCGTCAACTATCCATCTGGATAGCGTCTGTCTCGAAACAGCCATTCCCTTGGAACGCCCACCGAACGAGACAAATAGCTGCTCCGTCTGCCGAAAGGCAGCGGAGCGAGACACATAAGCTCTTAAAACCCTGACAGGGCAAAGAAGACTCGAGTCTCCATCCTCCCCTGACACCGGCAGGGCAGACAGGGCAATAACCTGAGCCCGAAACGGTGTGTTGAGGGATTTCGGCACATAACCGTGCCTAGGTTTGAGTATGACTCTTGAGTCATTGGGCCCAAACTCCAAGCACGACTGGCTCACCGAGAGCGCATGCAAATCACCCACACGCTTCACAGAAGCGAGAGCCAACAAGAATACTGTCTTGAACGACAGATGCTGAAGGCTAATCGATTGGATAGGCTTGAAAGGGGGACCCTTCAAGGCCTCCAAAATCGCCGCAAGGTCCCACATAGGGACTGACGGAGGTCTGGGAGGATTCAGCCTCCTAGCTCCTCTGAGGAACCGGATGACTAAATAATTCCTTCCTATTGACTGACCGGACGCCGTTTCAGAAAACGCCGCGATGGCAGCCACATAAATTTGAGCGTGGATGGGGCTCTGCCCTTATCCAACAGCTCCTGAAGGAAGGAGAGGACCTCCGTCACCTCACAACTAAGGGGTGAATAACCTCGAGCTGTGCACCAGCTGGAGAACACCGACCACTTCGAGGCATACAGATGTCGTGTCGACGGAGCTCTAGCCTGAGTGATGGTATTTAGCACTCCCACTGCGAGATCAGCGGGTAACCGTTGAGTGCCCATACATAGAGGGACCACAACTCCGGTTGAGGGTGCCAAATCGAGCCCCTGGCCTGCGAGAGGAGGTCTCTCCTCAACGGTACCGGCCACGGGGCGACATCTGCTAACTGCATCAGATCTGGGAACCATGGTTGGTTCTTCCAAAGAGGTGCTACAAGCAGTATTGAACATCTCGTTTCTCTCACCCGTTCTATCACCTGCGGAAGGAGGGAGACGGAAGGGAACGCATAAAGCGGGCAGCACGGCCATCTCCGTGACAGCGCGCTTTCGTTCTTGGAAAGAACGCGGGGCAGTGAGCGTTTTCGTGGGACGCAAAGATGTCCACCTCCGCCATGCCAGATCTCTCCCACAACAGCCGGACTGTTTGCGGGTGTAGAGACCATTCGCCCGTAGAAACATTGCCTCTGGACAGCCTGTCTGGACCCAGATTCTGCAGTCTAGGCACATGCACTGCACTCAGCGAGCGCACGTTGCGCTGAGCCCAAATCAGGAGGCGTTCCGTCAGCCTGCACAGGTTTCGGGACCCGAGACCGCCCTGGCGATTTATGTAGGACACCACGGACATGTTGTCCGAACGGACTACGACGGACGACGGACTACGTGATCCTTGATATGGGGACAAAAGCGCGTTCTCCACTGCCAGCATTTCCAGGCAGTTGATATGATGGAGCTTTTCCCGTTCTGACCATAGGCCAAAAGGACGGTCTGCCTTCGAGCAGCGCTCCCCATCCCGAAGTGGAGGCGTCCGTCGACACCACTTTCACACTCGGGGAAGTCCCCAGGTATACACCTGATCGGTACCAGCCGTTCGCTGTCCAAGGTGCTAGAGCCGCAACACAGCTCTGATCGACCTTGAAATGCAGCCGGCCAGACGCCCACACTCTGCGCAGCACCTGAGCCTTCAGCCAGAACTGCAGGGGGCGCATGCGGAGCAGGCCCAGCCGCAGAACCGGAGATGCTGAGGCCATGAGACCCAGCATCTTTTGACAGTGTTTGAGCGACACAGTCGCGCCACAGCGGAAAGAACTCACTGCACGCTGAATGCCCATCGCGCGCTGTGGCTACAGCCGCGCCGTCATGGAACACGAGTTCAGAACTATACCCAGAAACAGGATCGTCTGACTGGGGTTCAGCGAACTCTTCGCCCAATTGACACTGAGGCCGAGCTTCTCGAGGTGATCGAGTAAAACGGCTCTGTGGTCCACGAGCTCCGCTCATGATCGGGCCAGAACCAGCCAGTTGTCCAAATAATTCAGCACTCGTATGCCTCTGAGTCTGAGAGGAGCGAGCGCTGCATCCATGCACCTCGTAAACGTACGAGGAGCTACGGACAAGCCGAATGGCAGGACTGCAAACTGGTATGCCTGGCCCTCGAAGGCGAATCTCAAATATCGCCTGTGGTTTGATGCTATCTGTATTTGAAAATACGCGTCCTTCAGATCTATTGACATGAACCAGTCCCCTCTGCGAATCTGCGCGAGGAGCTTCCTGGTCGTGAGCATTTTGAAACTGCGTTTCATCAATGCCTTGTTCAGCTGTCTTAGATCCAGTATGGGCCTGAGACCCCCGTCTCTCTTGGGCACCAGAAAGTATCTGCTGTACAGCCCCCCTCGCTTTGAGACACAGGCTCTACAGCCCCATTGCTCAACAGTTTTGATATTTCGGCCCGAAGTATGTGACCGTAGTTTCGACGCGCGCTGAAAAGCGCGGTGGGTGTCGAGAAAACTGTAGCGAGTAGCCTCTTTTTATAATGCCTAGCACCCAATCCGAAACCCCTGGAAGCACTGACCATGCATCTGCATGAATGGCTAAGGGCTGGATGCGAAACGCGCTCTGTTGACTGGGCAACGGCGGCGCTCGAGTGTGCTGCGCATCTGAGGCGGGGAGCGCGCTGATCACAGCGGGCAGATCGCTCTTCCTCGACCCCCTTCCGGCGCTTAACCGACTGGAGGGAGGCTGAGCGGGTCCCGTGGGACTCGATATATCTGCGAGTAACCGTGGGCTGCATGTGTGCACTTTTACCACTTTCAACTCGCTGTCTGCCTGTGCAGAATGTACGTGCACGGGCCTCGTTTTTACAGAAGCCCCGCGCCGTATGTGACATAGTGTATGTGGGCACTGGGAAGTGGGCACGTTTACTATGCGGCGCGCTCGACCGATCTGTGTCGATCTTATGTGCGCTAGCCCTGTGTGCAGGGCTGTGCTTACATGTGGAGATGGGCACTGGGTAGTGGGCATCGTCACTGCATTTATAGCACCATCGGCCGTGGCCGGACGAGCATGCACGGGTTTCGTTTTTACAGAAACCACATGACGCGTGTGACATAGTAATTGTGGGCACTGAGGGGTGGGCACGTTTACTATGCAGTGTGCGCGACCGACTTGAGTCGACATTATGGGCGCAGGCCCTGTGTGCAGGGCTGTGCTTACATGTGGAGATGGGCACTGAGGAGTGGGCATCGTCACTACATTTATAGCACCATCGGCCGTGGCCGGACGAACGTGCACGGGTTTCGTTTTTTACAGAAACCACATGACGCGTGTGACATAGTGATTGTGGGCACTGAGGAGTGGGCACGTCTACTATGTAGTGCGCGTGATCGACTTGAGTCGCTTTTATGGGCGCGAGCCCTGTGTGAAGGGCTGTGCTTATATGTGGAGATGGGCACTGAGCAGTGGGCATCGTCACTACATTTATAGCACCATCGGCCGTGGCCGGGACACCAGAAATTACACATTTTTCGGGAAATATCTGGGTAGCCGTGATAACGGTTTTCGTGTGCAGGCAAGCGGGCAACCGTACAGGCTTGCGCATTGCAAAAAACGCTGAAACAGTCACAATCTCTGGAAACTGAAACAGCGGCGCGCTTAGGTGAGAGCCCGGCCACAGCAGAACTCGTACACCGGCGCTTCGATGAAGCAGCCATCGTGTGTAGTGCCAACGCAGCGTCATGCAGCATGCGTAGATGGCTTTCCTAGGATGGCTTCGGGGCTCCCGGCCTCACCGTAATCCTCTGCCGCGGTCCCCGCGGCGCGGGGCGACGGCCAGTAGAGCGAGAACGGGGGTCTCGAGCTGCGTTGCTGAAGCTGTTGTGATAACGGCTTTTGTGTGCAGGCAAGCGGGCAACTGTGCAGGCTTGCGCATTGCAGAAAACGCTGAGACAGTCACAATTCCTGGAACTGAAACAGCGGCGCTGTTTGAAACCGCTTTTGCCGCCGTCCAGCAGAGGGCGGACAAAGGTGCGTCGCTATCGCCTGTTCCACCGGCGGAAGAGAGTGGTAGTTCCTGTTTTTAGCATCATCAGTGTGGAGAATGCTAGTGAGACAGACGAACGAGTTTGTGCCGAATATGGAGCGTTCCAAGCCTTCGCCACCTCTTCGTGAAGCTCAGGAAGAAAAGAGGCGGGCTTTGAGAAGTACGCTCATCCGAAAGGGAAATACCATCCAGCCGGGAACGAGAGGGGGGGCGCTGGTGCAAACCACTCGCGGCCGAGACTCATCGCGGCCAACACGAGCATTCGCCCCGGCTCCTTCTCGATGTCAGCTCGTCTGCTGGGCTTCTGAGCAGAAGGCGCGAGATCCTCGGAGCTCGCCCAGCCCTCACTGCCCAAAGCTAGCAGAGAGCGCGTGTCCTCTTCCCCCGACGCGGCCCTGAGATCGACTTCCTCGGATGACGCGCCGGCAAACAGCGGGCGCTGCCCACCGGGAAGCGATTGCAGGGGGGGCCGGTGAAGCAGGGCGAACCGGCAAGCTCGGTTGAGCTGAAGACGGTTCCGGAATCCGCTGGAAGCGATGCTTTTACGGCGCCTCAGCGCAGCGGAGAATGCAGGCTCAGAGAAAAAAGGCCAGGCAAGTCCTCAGAGTCACCATGCCAACAGCTCGCAGTGGGGGCATCCGCCGTCAGCGAGCGAGCGCTGCATGATCTTCACCCAGGCAGGAGACACAGATGACGTACCGGTCTCCCTCGCTGAGTGGGGCTCTGACGAGCCGCAGGAAGGCATCTTAAAAAAGACGCGAACTCTTTTACGAGTGTGTGTCGCAGGGCGAACACACACACACACATAAAGAACAGCTTGGATATGACAGGATTGAAAGGATATAGGCGCCGGATAGCGCAGCAGGAACGGCAGTGGAAGGCGGCGATGCCAGCAGCTTCAGAATGGCTCGTCCTGCTGATGTGCTTTCTCAGACGGCGCTTGCTTCCTCCGTGATCCAGCGATGCGTGAGCTTCGCTGAAGAGATGAAAAATCAGGTGAGTCAGCCTTTTCGAGCTCCTTTTATAGGTTGGGCCACACCCGTTTCGGCGGGAAGTGGCAAGAAGGGCGCGAAGCGCCCTTATTGGTCTGATGTTGCATCAGCCCGCGCTTGATAGGCTGTGCAGTTGCCGCAGAACAAGCCAATGAGCGAACAAGCCGTCTCGCCTATGGCTGTGTACTGCTGCAAATGCGCTTTACAAAAATACAAAAGTAAGGATAATTTTTTGCTTCAGTATTTCGTGAAAAGAGACTTTTCCCGTAGCGTCTTAGCTAAGACGCAGTACGAGAGAGCTCTCGTAAGAGAACTGTGAATTTTATGAAATATTTTCTAAGGCCATGTCGTGTGTTTTTAGAGAAGGCTAATCAAAATGAATAGAAATGACGATTCTGTCTGAAGAAATATGAAGTAAACATCAGTAAATATATCCATATATCTCCACGGATATGCATCTTTTGTCTATAAATCCTTATTGACGCTGTTCAGTGAGTCTATGTGAACACAAAAAAACCGCTGCAGACGTGACTGAATATGAATGAGTGGTGAATTTCTGTTCAAAATGTGGCACTCCTGACATAAATTACTAAATAACTGTCACTGCAACAATGTTTTATCAAAATATTGGTCAAATATCGAAGCTAGAGTCTTTAAACTTTCAATTGATGCACAGTTTGTCCAGATCAAGTAAGAGAGTGATGTTTAACGTGCTGTGAAAGTGAAACAATAATAAACTGGGGCCGTCTGCGATGATTGCACGTAAAGGGGTTAAACCATGCAGGTGAAAAAAAGGGAGCCTATGGAATCACCGATAGTCTAAAATAATATATGCTCTCAGATGCACTGATAAACTGATGTTAGATATAAAATTACTATATTTAAAACAGCTAGTTCATGTAATCGGGTACTACTGTCATCTCGCTTGTCTTGTGGAAAATTTGCCGCATCTGCACACGGAAGTTATCTATCTAAATGATCTGCAAATCGGTCAATGGTGAAAACAACAGTGGATTTCATTTAAGTTCACCAATTAAACCCTAATATGGACGTAAACGAACATGTTAAATATAGTATTCAACCAATTCAACTGATGCATTGGTCGTACCCGCTCTGAACCACGCGCCTCGTGATGAGACCGACACAACACCACAGAAACAAGAATGAGATGCATTCTAACATAACTGTTGCATTAAACTCAGTTAGTGAGGCTTGTTTAAAATATTGCGCATACCAGATTACCTGTTAAAGTGCAATGAAATACCTGCAGACGTACGTGTGTTTGTGGATTGGGACTTCTTCACCGCCTACAGGCTCATATCATCCTTGCAAGCACGGGCAAGCATGAAATGGAATAACGGATCAGTTTGGTAGCCGAATTATAGTAGGCCACCTAATAATGATAATAAAATACATTAATAGGAGGATGAGTCTAATATCGTCTAGACTATAATCGATACGTAATACTATCACCACCACCTGGGATGAATAGGCATATTTATTTATTTTTTTTTTATTTTTTTTTTCAGTGAGGAGATACAGAAAAGGCTCCAGCGGGAGCAGACACTGCTGCGGCAGTTGGGAGATACGGAAAAGGCTCCTGTGGAAGCAGACACTGCTGTGGTAGATACAGAAAAGGCTACTGCGGGAGCAGACACTGCTGCGGCAGTGAGGAGATACGGAAAACAGAGAAGTAAAAGGGAGCATAAGAAGAGGAGGAGAGATAGCTGCTTTGGCCGCCTGCTGAGCTTGCTTCGGCTGCTGTAGTTGTTGAAAGTAAAAAAAAAAAGTTAGAGTGACATGAAATTCAGCCAAGTATGGTGACCCATACTCATAATTCGTGCTCTGCATTTAATCCATCCAAAGTGCACACAAACAGCAGTGAACACACACATGCCATGAACACACACCCGGAGCAGTGGGCAACCATTTATGCTGCGGCGCCCGGGGAGCGGTTGTGGGGTTCGGTGCCTTGCTCAAGGACATCTCAGTCATGGTATTGCCGGCCCGAGATTCGAACCCACAGCCCTAGGGTTAGGGGTCAAACTCTCTAACCACTAGGCCCATCTTCCCCCTCCTTGGATGTGGGAAGAGTAGACAGGTTAGTAACATTTGATAGGGCAACCTAAAAAATGAATGCATAGCCTACTGTGTTGCCAGCTTAGCAATTGGTTGCCTAATTTGACAATTCCTTAACCCTTTGTCCACATTAGTACATTCCTGTTGGAAGAGCATCATCACTGTTGTTTTGGCCTTCCGGCCTTTTTAAACAGCCTCCAAAACGAATACATTTGGAACACTGGTTTCACATTGTAGTATAGACTGTGGAAATGGAGGCTTCTGAAAATGATGAATATCATTTTGTCTTGTAAAACATACCAATAGACATGATTATGGCAATAACATTAATTGCAGTTATGTGCTATTCACTTCCAAGCAGTTTCTAAAGATATTTACTTGCATGCTTTTCATATTACGGTCCTAGAAAGACAACCGAATTTTATTCACACTTGCTGTCCTGCGGCAAAACGAGGGTCGTGGTGTATTAGATAAATTCTAAGTGATCACGCCAGTAAATGGTGAAATATGTCCCTAAATAAATTGGTCCTGCCAGAATAATTGCATGAAACTTATGTCTGTATAACCTCAGTTAGGTTTAAACATGTACGGTAAGGCAGATAATATCTTTGGACATTTCAGTGTGGATGACGACTCTGGAAAAAACTCCTTGGCTTCGTGGTAAAAATGGCATCGTCATCCGACAAAACTACGTCATAACCTCATTTAACAAACTTTAAGCCACCTTTCCATGGCACACGACATTTGGACACGATTGTCGCATTTCTCCCTCTAGCGGCAGTCGTGCAGAACTTTCAAACTGGTCGTGCAGCAACTGTTACCTTGGCATGTTTACCATGGTAAAATTAATAATTTTAATGAATATAATGTATGTAATGTATGAATACATCGTAACAAATCAGATGACCCCCAAAATAAAAACAGTAGGTTTTATGGGGCTAATCACGTAAATAATGGTTTAATAATTATTTCTCCCATAATTATTATAAACCACCATTTTACATAAATTGTGTTTGAAGAATAATGTTAAAGGTAACAAAATATTGGTAATTCTGACCTCGCACCGATAGATTTGATTAGAATACATCACTTCCGGTCGGGCGTTCGCATACGGTCTAGTCACAGAAGTTCAAATATTTGAACGCATCCGAGGCTCAAATCGGATCTGAAATTTCCGCATACGTATGTGATCGGAACTCCACGCAGCTCCCGCACTACTTTCTAGCCGCGAACCTGTATTTAGCGTTTTCACCTGAAAATGTATTGATTTACGACGCACGGTCTGCGCCGCTAGAGGAGGCAGCCTCAAACTGCGCCTCGGCCAGAAAAGAACTGAGGTGCGATTCCAGCGCTCGAGGAGAGCCCGGTCTTGATCGGATCAATCATGGTGTCAAGCGAGGCGAGCTCGGGCTTTGCACGGTCTATTGGCCACGACGTGTGGCTTGGCGAGAAGAGCAGCTGTCGCGATGAAGTTTGATGGTGCTCAATGGCCGTGTTTAATGATCATGGGTATCAGCAAAAGTAGCAGATCTGAAAAATCCCCGGTATGAATCTCCTCGGTGGAAGGAAAATTGGGTATGTGATAAGATGACAGACAGAGCGAACCGGGATGCTGATAAACCGTCAATGGAGACAGGTAGGCTAATTCAGCTGTATTTATACCCTAAGGTTGATTATCTTAAGTGGCTCCACCTGTGCTAATTAGGCTAAGTATCTGACGTGCTCCTCCCGAACCTTGTTATGAAACTACATTTAGGGTAAACAAAATTACCAACCAAACATGTGTTTTCTGGAGAATCTCTAACCTGATTCTTCCTCTCATATTTGGTCTATGCTGATTTAATATGAGGAAGAACAACAGCACAGAGGTTAATTTAGGTTCATTTGACCATGTCTATCATAATCCGGAAGTTAGTCAAGAGCTAATGCAAGAATTCTTCAGAAGAGAAGCAGTGTGTGATGACACACTGTTAACACAGAAATTAGTAAGATGCTCCAGTAGTGTCTTTTATGTCACATCTGTCCTGAAATCATCGGTTCTTCTTCTTTATTGCAACACATTAACTATTAAGTGTTGAAACATTTTGTTTTTTAAATGCATACAGTACATCAAATCCCCAAGGTCAAATGTTAACTTTTTTCTTCCAGAGTGGTAAAATAATAATTATCCCATTTAAAAAAAAAAACAATAGTTCTGCCATCACAACACAGTTAGTTTCACGCATCTTAACTACATCACATGGTGAAGGTGCACACAGGTATGAATGAATGAACAAACAAACAAGCAAACAATTACACTTGCCACAGTTACATGAAGAAACATTAAAGAAAACCTACCCTTTGTGCTTAACCCATTAGTGCCCAAATATTTCTGAATGGTTTCATACATATACAGTAGTCATGTTAATAGTGTCCTATGTGAACATGTTCTGCATTTATTTGTCCCATGTTTTTTTTTATTTTTTTTTATATATGATTATTTAAATACGGATAATTTGTAGGCTGCACCCATGATTGTTTGTTTATTTATTTACTTATTATTGAACATGCAGGTATTTTCATTCTTAGAAGTGTGTTAAATGAAAATAAATAAATACAAATAAATAGAATGAAGAAAATATTACATCTATATAATAAAAAGGGTATATCAGAAATATATATATATATATATATATATATAAATATATATATATATATATATATTTTTTTTTTTTTTTAGGTGAACTATCTAGTTATGATTAAAATTGACAGTTCAAATGGTCAGAATACACAGAAGAAGAAGAAATCCTGCCATAAGAGTCATTTAAGAAGAATCACCTAAAGAGAGTCAACTAAGGATGACTCTCACATCCATATTGTCAAAATGAATTCCATTCCAGAAAAAAACAAACAAAAAAACAACAACCAGCGCCTGAACAAGACGTCACATGACCACAGTGGTGTCTTATAAAAGTAAAAACCATAAAGCAGAAGTTCAGAGTGGTCCAGTCTACTTGAAGCAACAACTTCTAATAATCTCACACTCAACTCCAGCAGACTGAATATGTCTTATTATGGCAATATAAACATTTCTAGGAAACATGGAATGGAAGAACAATATGAAGAAATTAATATTCAGAGCAGAGATGCCAATACAGGAAAAGAGTACAAGGACATCCAGAAACACCGAACACCTCAAAACACAGGTACTGAGACTCATTTTACTAAAATAGCAAATGTCAATTTAGGTTTGAACAAGTCATGGTTTGTACAGCACAAAACATTGCTGAAAGCTGTCATGCAAACCTGGGAGATCACCAGGGTACTGAACCTAAGACTTCCTATATACTGTACATACATCCTACAGAGCTGGTCTGAGTTTGGTTGGTGTGATTTATGTGATTGTGAAAGCAAACTCAAACTCAAGTAGTATATAGACCTACACAAAATATATTTCATTTAAATCATTAAGAGATTAACCAAATAAGGTCCGATGTCAGTTCACTGTGACGCGACCCAAAGTTCACGGAAAGGAAAACGAGGCAGAAAGCCGTTTTCTCACGTCATTAGCTTCGCATATGTGCTATAGCCAGTGACCAGAAGAGAAGAGGAGTCGTTTTGAGGGGGAGGGGAAGTCAAAGTTTTTGATTAAAGATTATGAGGTTACATGAACCTCATAATAAACACTGCAGTAGTCCATAAAAAATAAATAAATAAATAAGGCAGAATCATGTGGCTACATATGCTTTTAAGGGGGACATATTAACAAGAAATAACCAAAATAACCGACATGGGAAAATTACGTCGGTTAGAGGTTCTTAATTTCGGTTTCGATTACATTTCGATTAATCGTCCAGCCCTAGTTCTCACTAGCTTTAAAAAGAAGGCAAGTGCATCTACACAGGAACAAGGCACTGACGTCAAAAACATCTAAATAGAAATGTCTGATGATATGTATTACAATGTGATCGGAGCTGAGTCTGAGAGGATGAAGACAAACAGAGCTGAGATGACGGTGGTCATCTATGAGAATGCAGACTGTGTGAAAGTTTATGACTCATGGACAGAGACAAACACACAGCAACCACATCAGCGTACAGGTTATCACAGTCATTTTTTATAGAAAATCATCACAGTTTGCATGTGTTCTTTCATTTAACATCATGACTGTGGTGTTCAGCAAGTGATTGTGTGAAGATCAGAAGCTCAAGATCACTGTAGTGTGACATACAGCGACTTATATTTTTTGCTGTCAAAACGCAATTTTATACGAGTTGCATTTTTAAGCATGCAACAAACATTTTTAAATATCTTGAAAAATACCTAGTATCACTTTCTATCCCGTTCACTTTCTATTTATATCCCGTATTTATATTAGATTTATAACACACAATGAACACCACATAGTTCAAAGCAAACGTTTCATATGACACATTCATCTGATATCTGATCTTATGGCTATTTGAGATAATTTTACTACTACTACTATTATTATTATTATTATTATTATTAATAAAACTTATAAGTGGTCTTTGACCCCTTTAAACAAAGCAGCATAAGCAAAATGGCAAGATATGATACTTATGACAGATTTAAACTACGAGAAATAGAATTCATTGTAAAAGTGGATGCAACGTTTTATATTGTTATAAATAAATAAACTCTTAAAAGCTATAACCACAAATAAATGAATATTATAATATATTAAAACTGAGATGATACAACATATATATATATATTTTAATTTTTTCTATAATGCATTATGCATTCATTATGATGCCTTAAGAATACCCTTATAATATATTATAAATATGGGCTTCATAGAAAGGGTTTAAAGTCTCCAATTTTTTTTTTTTTTTATATAGTTGGCCAAAATCTAGAAAAGATGATGATATATTGGCTATGAATAAGCACAAGATAGGTTACCAGCATAGGCGGAAATCGCGGGGGGGTCGGGGGGGTCCGGACCCCCCCTATCTGAGGGTTGTCCCCCTCTAAAATATAATTGAAATATGTGTATTGTAAATAATATAATGATATATAGTTAAACTAATTGTGTAAGTAGTAAAACAATACAAATGCAAACGGAGCAACAACAACAAAAAAAGTTTTAAACATCTCAAGTTCTCCCTGCATTGCCTCACATTGCTTTGGTCCACTGCCTGCTCCCATTTTCATCTCACCTCACCACCGACATACACACAGTCTTGTACGTTAGATTAGATTAGCACGGGTGCGCATTTAGATTTTCCCGCGTTCACTATGATTTAGTCGGTTTACTTCATTTAATATAGTCAATCTAATATAACATCACAATAAGAGTGCAGTTGTTCTCCAGATATTAGCATAACAAATGTGATTTAGATTTTTATAAAAATTGAATAAACAATAAGTTAATATTAAGTGCATTTTAGGCACCATATTGCCTGTTTTAGCTCTATTTCACCAACGAAAAAAGTTATAAGAAAACTAATCTACAGCAGTAACAGCACTAATTTTGAGAAACACAATGAGGAGGTGTTTCCTTACTGAATGAATCCACTTTTTGAACAAATCAGTCATTGACGTAATAAATTATTATTTTTATTTTTTTTCCCCTCTCTTTTACGTCTATACCGATCTCACTATACAGTTGTGTGAGGGTGTATGTCTAAGAGTGTGTATGCCTTCATTTTGCTAGGCATGGCAAATGTTTTTATATATGCATGTTTTAATTATAACTGTGAAGAAACAACATTGCTATTAAATGTGCTATACAAATAAATAAAAGTTGAAGTTAAGTTCAAATTCCATTGTATTTTGGTGGCTTGATTTTGTAAACAACTTCAAAAACATTGAAAAAAAAAAAAAATGTTTTGCAGATTGTTTTGGTCAATTTAGTCAGCTTTTTCATTGAACCAGAAAGAAACTTTGAGAAGAAGGATAATGGAACGTTCTCCATGCAATAGTAAGGCTTTCCTCTCTGTACACAAGTATAATCTTGCCTGTTTTATTGGTGTCCCCTTCAAAACTTGCTCGTGAGAAATGTTATGTTTATTGTCCCCCCCAACATTTAGATGAGATTTTCGCCCCTGGTTACCAGATCTATATATTTTTTTCTTCTTTTTGTGTAAGAAAAGATCATTTTAAAAGAAAAGTATTTTTTTCTACTTAAAATATTTTTTTTTCCTGAATGACAATTAAAAAAAGAAAATGCTAAAAGTTAAAATACAGATTCTGCTCGAAGTGTATTGATTGAAATATTTTAAGCCCTGTTAGGAACAATTGTATTTGAATTCGGACCACAACAAATCTGTCCAGTGTGAAAACATCCTAACAGACATATAGTCATTTTAACATTTCATTTCTTATATGTCACCTTCATTTCAGTGAGGATCAGAAACTACAGAGCAGCTGTAGTGTGTTTGGTTCTGCTGTGTGTTCTTCTGCTGACTGCAGTCATAGTGCTGTGTGTCCACATCCATACAAACAACACACACTGCATACAAAAGAAAGACCAGAACAAGACAGACCACCTACCAAATTTTGGAAAAGGTAGGTTTCTTCATTTTATGTAGTTTTATAAGGGGCAGTACAAGCTCATTCTGGCACTCAAGCACTTACATTCTCCATTCACATACATACATTTCTACTCTCACACACATACATTCTCCATTCACATGATAAACATGCTTTTTTTTCCTTTTCTTAATTTAGGAAGTTAATAAAATAGGAGGTTGCAAGTTAGGGACAGTGATATCTTTAAATTATTTACATAACTCAAGATTTGGACTCATTGCGGTTTATTTATTTTTAGATTTTGTAGTGCAGACATACATATAATTAAGGTAATAAAACAAATAATAATAAAGAGTAATAATCAAGAATTCATTCAGTCCGTCAGATGTATTTGTTTTATGCAATTGCTTCATGTTGCATATATATTTGTTTGTTTGTTTGTTAGTTTATTCAATGTTAGTTTGGCCAGTAACTGAGCAAAATAAACATTTAATAAATGCAAAAAAAAAAAAAAAAAAATTCTTAAATTTGCAACAAGAAAGGGAATAGAATTAACTGGAATAGAATTAAAACTTCCTGAAAGACCCGAAAAAGCATGGTTGATTTACTTTTTATCTTTGAACTATTGCACCTATTTTGTAAAATGGTTACTATTTATTACAATACAATTTTACAGTCTTATTTATTGCTTGATTGATTGATTGTGGTAAGTCCTGTGAAAATTTTGCCTGGGCAAGTAAAAAATGTAAACCACTGGCCGAACCGGACCAGTAGAAAATTTCCTTAGGATTAAGCCCTGTCAATACAATCAAAACCAGTGTACACAGATCTGTAGAACAGATAGCTTACATAATTATATGTTCAAGACATATAAAACTTAAAATATGTACTTGAAAAGAAAACAGGATGACTTTGAATAGTATAACTGTAAAATTGTGAGGAAGAGCTGAGCAGGTCTTGCACATGTGTTTCCTGGTCTGAGAGTGACTTCCTGCTTAAAGGAAGTAATGGATACCAAAAAAAAATAGAAATATATGTATGCAAAAGGAGAATGCATGTGTGTGAAAGCAAAAAATGTATGTATGAGAAAGGAGAATGTATGTGTTTGAGAGAGAGTAGAAATCTATGTATGTGAATGGAGAATGTAAGTGCCAGAATCCATTATTAAAAAAGAAAACAAGAAAAATATACATTTGTACAGATCAAGCACCATTTAAAGTATATGCAAAACCAGTCCAAAACAGTTCTAAACAAATATGTCAATGGATTTTGATGTGAGAGGACAACAAAGAACAGTCTTGTTATTATGGCCAGTAATGAGAGTTTAAAGTTAAAATCATGTTTATAAGGAACAATGTATAAACATCCTTATAAACATGCAGTGTATGAATTTATGTTGTTTACTCAATGTGATCTCATGAGAATACGTGTGTATTTTTACGTTAAATGTGGTTCTACCACACGTACATTTACTTACGTTTTCATGCACATAAAAACGTACAACTTAGACGTATTTATAGCAGTAAAACGTACAAATACTTACGTGTTAGCAGCTAAAAAAACGTAAATAATCTAACGTAAAGTGTGAATTTATATGAATTCCCATGTATTAATATTAAAATCGTGGCTTTAATTATTTAAATCTGTTGTATTTAATTGTCATATCAATAAATGTTTTTATTGAATTTATTGAAAGCAGTTTACTCATCTACTTAATAGGAAATAACATTTCTGTGCATGCTGCAAACCATAGATACACAAAAGCACAGCATACAATTACAAATCACATCCATTTTATTTGTTTGCTGTACTCCATATCTTTAGAATCCAGATTTTTGCAAGGAACATATCCATATCAATCGATCTTCATCTTCATTCTCAGCAACAGCGTCCGTCGCAGTCAAAGCCCGCGCTCGTTATGATTCGAATTTGAAAATAGCGCCAGTGCGCCAAAGGAACGTTACGACATGGTTTACGGCAATAATATCGAACTCTCATTGGTTCTCACATAATTCGTCACAGATTGCGAAATGTCATGTTTCAGTTGATAGACATTTGAAATCAGTACTGCTACTGCGCCAGTGCGCCTTCACGGAGAGAAGACAGATTCATAATTTCACGGATTAATAAATTAAATTCTGCTCTGTACCCTATAAAAACTATTACCTCCAGAGAGTACTGCGACTGGAACTCATTATCATTTGAACTACTTTTGGTACCACTTTTGATATTTTTTTCGCAAAAAATAAATGATTAACATTATGTTTGTTTGTCTGTTATTCGTTTATTTATAACAGTAACGTTATGTAGTTTTAAGAAATGGTTATGGGTAGGTGTAAGATTAACGTTAGTGGCTCAAAATAACGTTTTAATGTTATATTTTTACTAAAATTGCCTTTTATTATGTTTTATTCTTTTAACATTCTGTATAAAATGGGTAGGTTTAGGTTCGGGTGAGGTATAGGGATCTTACATTTATCAAAAAAAATATATAAAAAGGGAATATATACATGATAAATATTTAAAAAAAATAATCCGATACGCATTGAAAAGCAGCTTCATGAGCAAATTTCTATGGATAACTGACTGGTCAGAGAACACGTTCTATCTGTACGTATTTGAGGTTGTTTTTACGTAAATTTCGATACGTATCGAACCTGTAATTACGTCCAGATAATACGTAAATGACACTGTAAATACGTAAAGGCACATACGTATTGGACAGTTTTAATTTACGTCTAAATATGTACGTTTTGATTGTGAGATCAGGCTGGTTTACTTGCATATATTCTTATGAGCTGTTTGTACTCTCATTCTGATGGCACCCATTCACTGTAGAGGAGCTGCATTGCTAAATTTATCCAAATCAGTTCTGATGAAGAAACAAACTCAACTACTGTACATCTTGAACAGCCTTAAGGAAGCTAAATACTCAGCAAAATGTAATTTTATTTGTGTGAATTATTCCTTGGACAGATCAGTGCTCTTCCGACCCTAAATGGATAACATACAATCACAGTTCCTACTACATTTCCTCTGAGTGGAAGAACTGGACTGAAAGCAGACAAGACTGTTTGCAGAGAGGAGCAGATCTGGTCATCATAAACAACAAAGAGGAACAAGTGAGTGAAAGATTGTGTTTGAATCAGTGATGAATAATGCTTATGGTCTAAATGTATAATATTTCATTCTAGGAATATATTAAAAGGGTTACTAGTGGAAACGTTGTGTGGATTGGTCTGACTGACAGTGATAATGAAGGGGTCTGGAAGTGGGTTGATGGCAGCACACTGAACACTAGGTGAGCAGCTTGGTCTCAGTTCTCTGTCACACTGTTAAACCATACAATTTAAACCATAACCTATTTGCAAACAATATCAATGCATGTATGCATTAACTTCCAAACCTATTTAGTCACTTGAGCCACATATATTATATGACAAATAAACTTGAGCTGTTTTACTGATGATCTGTTGTAGCTTCCGGAGTTTCTGGGGGACCCGTGAGCCTAATGGTGGAAGAAATGATGACTGTGCTGTATCTCAGTATAGCTGGGCTGATTTTCCATGTCATGATACCTTTGTATGGATTTGTGAGAGGAATTTACAGGTTTAACAAAACTGTTTCATCAAATCTGTACATCTAAAGTGGTAACCAAATAGATTTGTTGTAATGTGCAAAACAGTAAGAAGAGTTAGGGCTACTGTTCTTATTATTTTAAATGAACGTATGATGCTCATTTTAATAAAAATTATAGAACAATTAAATTATATTAAAACAAATAACAAATTGCACTCATTTCTCTATGCAAAATCGGTTTAGTGTTTGGGGAACTCTGTTATAATGCAAATATAATTTAATATGTCAAATGTTATTTATTTGAATACCCTCTCATTTTTTATCATGGATAATGGTAAAAAAAGGTTGTACTTTTTAGCGCTTATCCAAACTATAAAAGAACTGGTGTTTATTTTATTATTATTATTTTACTTAGACGGATATGTGTTATAAAAGAAAGAAAGAACTATGAATGAATGAATAATAAAAAACTAATAAAAAACGAATAAAAAACTTTTATCTTAACAAGAAATTCTGCAGTTCACTGTAAGAAAAACATGTTTTAAGTTTACAGAAGTTTTCACTTGATGGATGGATGAATCAATTAAATTAATTTGAAAACACATATCACTCATGAACAAAGAGCCACTGCTGTGTGCTGCTCTGAGAACTAAACTCTTTATTCTGCTTCGGCCTCCTTTGGAACTATTTTCATTGGTGGACTAAAAATAAACAAAGTAACTGTCAATACTGTTTATAAAATTCCTCAATATTTACTTCTTGTTTATTGAAGTGTTGTGTCTGCTTCTGATGTCCTTGAACATAAGCAATACTGCACAAGTAGGTTCTTTTGATAATAATGTAATTTCAACCTAAATTTAATTTGAATATGTGTCTGGCAGTTCTGTATCCGTTACATAGTTTGTGCCCAGTTATAATGATGAGAGACATAGTACTGAACATCATATCTGGTGTGTTCAGGAAGTGACTTCAGGAAGCTGCAGAGCAGCTACAGAGTGCTTACATCTACTGTGTTTTCTTTCAAACATTTAGCAAATGAGAAGAACTTGGTCATTTGGTAGTGACCTGTACTCTAGAGGAAAGCCTATGAACATCCTATAAATTCTGTTTCTATTGAACACAAACATAATATAGGATTTCATTATAATTATACACTTTAAAGTTAAAATATCTATGTTTTACAGTCTTAATAATATAACAATCATTTATAGTCATTTTTAAAGAAGTTTCTAGATTTACTTTACAAATGGTTCTGATGCTAAAATCACAATTATGATAATAATATTTAAATGTAATATTGCTGTATTTATTATAAATGATTTATACTTTAAATCACACATAATTTAAAATAACTTTCCCATCCCCCTTGAGCTTTCTTCTCTTCTCTGATGACGTGTTTACTGGAGCGGGGGTAAGACAGCCTGTCAATCATATCCAACATCCAATCATTTTTCTAATAAAAAAAAAAAATCCCATATGTATATATATATATATATATATATATATATAGATATATATAGATATATTTATACATATATACATATCACCATCATGTCTGTGGTGTTCAGGAACTGACTGTGTGAAGATCAGAAGCTCGAGTGTGTTCGGTGCTGCTGTCTTCTTCTGCTTACATACAATAACTAACCATCTGTTATGTTTTTGGAAAGTCACTAACCTGCTCAGAACAAACACAGAGCAAAACATGTTTACTCAGTTAGGATGGTCATAAACCTGCTATCTGAAATTAATTTGTTAACAGAACTGCACACTGATAATACTAAGTCAATCCTTTGTTTGCCCTTTATTAATGAAGCAAACATCATACGAGGTCAGGTGCATTTGAGTGTCTGTTCAAATACTACACATAAACATCCAACATTAGTGTGGTGTTTTGTTACCACGATTTGTCTGAACCCCGCTCACATCTGGCCTGCATGGATTTCACTCGGGCCAGATGTGGGCTGGATCTTGGCCGAAACTGCTTGCTGTTTGGGTTAATATTATGTAGGCCTACTCTTGGAAACGAGCAGCAGAAATCACACTCAACAGAACAAAATGTGAACTTTTTATATTAAGTAAACAAGTAAACAACTTAATGCAATTGAAAACATATGGTCATTGATATGAAAACAATAATAATAAACATTAATGCTGCAATTTCAATAATAAATTTTAGCTATTCAAAAATAGATCAAAATTTCCATAACGTTATGCAGCTTACCTCTGACGGTGTTAAACATGGTGTCATGTAGATGGAATATGAATGGAAATGATGTGCAGATGAGGTTATGCACCGTAAAACTAGGCATTGTAAGCTCCATATATGGTTATTTCGGGGAGGAGACAGGGTGTAAACCTTTGCAGTGTAAACCGCATCAATAACAAAACATTTTTAAAATAAAACGTGCATATCTTAAAGTTCCTTCAAATTCTATCTTTTAAATACAGTGGTGTTTGTCAAAATATTGGGAATATTATGAAAGGGGTTATCATTAGGCAACTATCCGTTTCTTTGTGCATACAGAGGTTCTACAGTACTGTCTTTAGACATGTTCAAACTATCCAATGGTTTGATCAACGAGCACATCCTTATGTCTGTCGTTATCATCTACGTTCCAAAGCCATCTGACAAAGTCAAGTTCACATCAATAATAATAATTTGTGGAATAGAATTTTCTCAGAACATGAGTTTTGCTATTTAGAACACAATTTAAGCCACAACAGAATACAGAGCGGAACCTTTATGCGCCTCGAGATTTCACAGGAAATACCTATGCTGTGTGCAGTGCATAGAGTCTATTACCTTTTTCTGCAGACCAACTACCCCCTAGTGGTCAGGAACATTTCCTTTGTTGTGGCTTAATGTCATTGTGTTGTGAGAATGTCATTGTGTTGTGGCTTAATATCGTTGAGTTGTGTGAATGTCGTTGTGTCGAGGCTTAATGTCGTTGTGTTGTGGCTTAGTGTTATTATATTGTGGCTTGATGTTGATGTGTTGTGAGAATGTCGTTGTGTTGTGAGCTAATGTTTTTTTAATGTCGTTGTGTTGTGCACTACTAGGCCACCTTACATTTCACTTAGACATACGTTCACCTAAAGGAGTCACCTGTTCAATTTCTCATTAATGCAATTATCTAATCAACCAATCACATGGAAGTTGCTTCATTTAGGGGTGTGGTCCTGGTCAAGACAATCTCCTGAACTCCAAACTGAATGTCAGAATGGGAAAGAAAGGTGATTTAAGCAATTTTGAGTGTGGCATGGTTGTTGGTGCCAGACGGGCCGGTCTGAGTATTTCACAATCTGCTCAGTTACTGGGATTTTCACGCACAACCATTTCTAGGGTTTACAAAGAATGGTGTGAACAGGGGCGCTGCACAAGATCCCGGGCCCTATGCATAGGCAGTACTAATGCCCCCCCCCCCCCCCCCCTTGAAAATATATATTCCAGACTTTTCAAGGGCCCTCTCTTCCTTTGGGACCCTGGTAATCAGTACTGGTTTTACCCCCAGTCCGACGCCCCTGGGTGTGAAAAAGGAAAAACATCCAGTATGCAGCAGTCCTGTGGGTGAAAATGCCTTGTTGATGCTAGATGTCAGAGGAGAATGGGCCGACTTATTCAAGCTGATAGAAGAGCAACTTTGACTGAAATAACCACTTGTTACAAATGAGGTATGCAGCAAAGCATTTGTGAAGCCACAACACGCACAACCTTGAGGCGGATGGGCTACAACAGCAGAAGACCCCACCGGGTACCACTCATCTCCACTACAAATAGGAAAAAGAGGCTACAATTTGCACAAGCTCACCAAAATTGGATCAATCAGGTGCATTTGAGTGTCTGTTCAAATACTACACATAAACATCCAAAATTAGTGTGGTGTTTTGTTACCACGATTTGTCTGAACCCCGCTCACATCTGGCCTGCATGGATTTCACTCGGGCCAGATGTGGGCTGGATCTGGGCCGAAACTGCTTGCTGTTTGGGTTAATATTATGTAGGCCTAATCTTGGAAACGAGCAGCAGAAATCACACTCAACAGAACAAAATGTGAAGCCACAACACGCACAACCTTGAGGCGGATGGGCTACAACAGCAGAAGACCCCACCGGGTACCACTCATCTCCACTACAAATAGGAAAAAGAGGCTACAATTTGCACAAGCTCACCAAAATTGGACAGTTGACGACTGGAAAAATGTTGCCTGGTCTGATGAGTCTCGATTTTTGTTGAGACATTCAGATGGTAGAGTCAGAATTTGGCATAAACAGAATAAGAACATGGATCCATCATGCCTTGTTACCACTGTGCAGGCTGGTGGTGGTGGTGTAATGGTGTGGGGGGTGTTTTCTTGGCACACTTTAGGCCCCTTAGTGTCAATTGGGCATCGTTTAAATGCCACAGCCTACCTGAGCATTGTTTGTGACCATGTCCATGCCTTTATGACTACAGTGTACCCATCCTCTGATGGCTACTTCCGGCAGGATAATGCACCATGTCACAAAGCTCGGATCATTTCAAATTGGTTTCTTGAACATGACCATGAGTTCACTGTACTAAAATGGCCCCCACAGTCACCAGATCTCAACCCAATAGAGCATCTTTGGGATGTGGTGGAACGGGAGCTTTGTGCCCTGGATGTGCATCCCACAAATCTCCATCAACTGCAAGATGCTATCCTTTCAATACGGGCCAACATTTCTAAAGAATGCTTTCAGCACCTTGTTGAATCAATACCACGTAGAATTAAGGCAGTTCTGAAGGTGAAAGGGGGTCAAACACAGTATTAGTATGGTGCTCCTAATAATCCTTTAGGTGAGTGTACATCACAATAGGGAAGTAAAGAATGCTTCAACATCCATTTCGACTTGATATATTTTTTTTTCATGCATTGACCTCAAATTTGGTTCTCACTAGCTTTAAAAAGAAGGCAAGTGCACCTACACAGGAACAAGGCACTAACATCAAAAACATCTAAACAGAAATGAATGATGATTTTAATTACAACGTGATCAGAGCTGAGTCTGAGAGGATGAAGACAAACAGAGCTGAGATGACGGTGGTTATCTATGAGAATGCAGACTGTGTGAAAGTTTATGACTTCAGGACAGAGACAAACACACAGCAACCACATCAGCGTACAGGTTATCACAGTCATTGTTTTTTTTATAGAAAATCATCACAGTTTGCACATGTTCAATCATTTAACATCATGTCTGTGCTGTTCAGCAAGTGATTGTGTGAATATCAGAAGCTCCAGAGCAGCTGTGGTGTGTTTGGTGCTGCTGTGTGTTCTTCTGCTGACTGCAGTCATAGTGCTGTGTGTCCACATCCGTAGAAACAACATAAGTTACACACAAGAGAGAAAAGAGCTAGTAAATCAACTTTTAAAAGTAAATTATCTGCTAGAAGTTCATTTAGCTAGAAGCTCACAGTCCATTTAGGCCAAATAAATGAATAAATAAATAAATTTAAAGTGCAACCTGAAAACTTGAATACCAAAAGAGTGTCTTATATGGTTTGGGACTGATATTAGCAGACTCAAGTCTCTGTTATATCTTAAAATAAATGTGCTTTTACTGAATAAACCTGAGAAACCCAGTTTTGCCAAATTCTTTACTCTACCCTGCAACTTACTCATTTCAGCCAGTTATTACAGATAAACAGAAAATTCAAGTTAATCTGATAAGTTTTATTATAGTCAGACTTGGGGTTTTGATGTAATTTGATCCATCTGAGAAGTGGTTGTTTACACAACAAAAAGTAAATAGTGTTAAATAAAGGAAGTACTTTTCAAATGTGCCAAGTTTTATTTTATTCATTTAAGGGCATTTAACACATACTTATAATTTTATGACAATGTTATTAATGAATACTTTATCTACTTGGAATTTATTGCCCAAGCAGAAAAGAAATGTACTGTGACCAGATACTGATTACAGAAAACCACTGAAATGCAGCTGACACTAAAATACATTTAAATTAAGAAAACCTTTTTTTTTTTTTCCTCTTTTACATTTTGGGTCTAGTAAGATTTCAAAATAATTGCCTTCATGTCGGTCTGGGGGTTGGTTTTGGTATGAAGTGACTCAGTTGTGAATAATTTGAGTTGGGTACAGATCTTGTTACCCGAGAAGACCTTTAATTGAGAGTAAATGGGAATAAAGTGCTAATTAGTCAAATGTGTTGTTTACAGGTGAATGGATTTACTATCAATTCAGTTTTTACTATAAGTCCAATGAGAAGAAGAACTGGACTGAGAGCAGACGAGACTGTTTGAAGAAAGGAGCAGATCTGATCATCATAAACAACAGAACAGAACAAGTGAGAGAAAGATGCTGTGCGTGTTTGTAGTGTTTAGCTGCTAAGTGAGAGATGGTCAGCTGAAATGTGTGTATTGTTGATTTATGATATTAACATAATTGCTTCATCTGTTTAGGATTTTGTTATGAAAATTACTAATGAAAAAGAATTCTGGATTGGTGTGACGGAATGTGATGTGGAGTTCACCTCTCATAAAGCCCTAGGAAAATAATATAAAATGGGTTCTTTCTTTTTTCTTTCTTTCTTTCTTTCTTTCTTTCTTTCTTTCTATAACAGTACAAAACATTCAGAATGAATGATTATCATCTAAAGCAGAGCCATTCATTGCTGCTTCTGAGGTGTCACTTTTGAAACTTTTTGAAAGTGTTGATCTACTCACAGTTATTTTGTATCTCTGATATGCTATTATAGTTTTATACATATTTTGAATATGTTTTTATTTTTATATTCCTGTTTTCATTTTAAGTTAACTATGTAATGATGATTATCATCTGTGAGAAGGGTATTTTACCTCTAGGAACCTTTTTTTTTTCTGATCCAAGTTTAACAGTAGCACTTTCATAACTTTCATGTCTTTGACATGCTATTATAGTTTTAATTAACATTTTGAATGAGTTTTTATTATTGAATTTCAGTTTTCTTTGTTCTTTTGTTTCTAGTTCATGAAAATAACCCTGCTCCAGTCTTGAAAAGATACACCTTAACCAGTAATTCAAGGTCTTCAGGATCAGTAGAAGATTCCGGGCAGGTGTATTGGAGATGAAGTCTACAGGATGGTGATGCTGCAGGAGCAAGACTGAACACTCCTGATCTAAAAGAAATACTTGTTGCCATTGTGATTCTATATTGTTGACTATTTTGAAAGCTATAAAATGAGTAATATGTTAAGTTCTAAATACGTCATATGCACAGTCATAGACTAACATTCAAAAGAGCAAAAGCTTGTTTGAGAAAAAAATGCAGGCTTGAACAAAGAGTCACATAAGTTTGAGGAATATTCTTGGTGGCATGATAATGTAATTTCCGCTTGTCTCTTCACAGGATAAAAGTGAGGCACTTGCAATGGAAGTATACATGTTAATACAGTATATTTACTTTATGGATGGTTCTAAACTGAACTGTCTGACATGTTTTAGTTTTCACACATTGACCAAGATTTTGTTTCTCACTGGTGTTAAGACAAGCGCTGACTAAAACACATCTATACAGGAACAAGGAACTAAACAGTTTAATGTTAGACTGTTGAAGAGCAAACATGTCTGAGGATATTTATGACGATGCCTTCGGGACAGAGACTGAGGGAATGAAGAGAGAGAGAATGGAGATGACCGTGGTTGTCTTTGAGAGTATAGATCATGTGAGAGATTATGATTTCAAGACAGAGACAAACACCAACAAACCACTTCAGTGTACAGGTAATCACATTCATTTATTTGATTAAACATCACAGTTTGCACATGTTCAGTCATTTAGTTCAGCACGTGATTGTGTGAAGATCAGAAGCTCCAGAGCAGCTTCAGTGTGCTTGGTTCTGCTGTCTGTTCTTCTGATCCTATAAATATGACTGTAAAGCTAAAGTTAAAGACGATACTAACTAACTTGTGCATATGTCACAAACGTGAGTGTTGCTCATGAATGACCATGCTCAGGAAGGTCATAAATATGATATCTAGAATGTGTTTTATATTTATAGCTGAACTGTATATTGACAACCTTAAACACATCTTGCTCCTTACACAACAAAAATAAATGGGAATATACTGGAAAATATAATGCAATATTAAATAATACATTTCCACATTACTGGAAACTAGTGCTTACATTTTTCAATATACTGCAATATATACGTTTTGCGCACTCTCCCTTTTGCACTACATATATGTGTGTATGCAAAACTGATTTGTGCATCTCTAGAGGAAATGGCAAGGACTGTTCAGAGATCAGAGAGTTTTGACCAATCAGAAGAGCTAGTTTGGGCGCTTATCAGCAGGGAGGAAAAAATACTTTTGTGAGTTGTTGCTAGCATCTTCCAAAGCAGATAGAGGAAACCAAGGTATGTTTTCTTTCTTTCTTTTTCTGACATCACTCACCTTTATAGTGTACATTTGTTTATAATTTAAATATTAAATGATTTTACCTCCAACCCTGATAAAACTCACTTGTAGCATTTTAGTTAATTAAGTTAGCTGGTAGAGGTGTGTTTGATTAGAGGTAAAGCTAAACTGCAGGACTGCTTCACCTCACAAAGAGAGCTTATATATTTTTTAACCCTTTAATTAAATAGATTATTATTAGAATGCCATACACAAGATCATTGAATATATTTAATATGTATAAATTGTTAACAAATGTATACAGTTTAACAGTGAGTGATTTCAGAAAAAGAAAGAAAATGTACATTTATTGGTATTTGTAACTCTCAGGTCTGGAAGATGCTCACAGCTTGCAGCTCGCACACGTTTTTATTAATTGATTTTTCTTCCGGCTCGTTCGGTTGCCAACTGATAAGCACCTAGACTACTCTGTAAAGAACTTGCTGTAAATTTTACAGTAGATGGATGTATTATTACTGTATTTTCATTTAAAGTATTATTACTGTATTGTCAATGTTAGTAGTGTTCGGTTTATTTGCATTTTTAACTGTATAAAACAATCAAATTGCAATACAGCACTGTAAACCATATTTTGTTTAAATCCCCAACCCCATAACAATCAGAATAACTCATTAGCATTTGTCCTGATAATATTCTTTTTAATTGTTGAATATTTCCTTTTTAAAAATACAAATTACAAGTCTTGACCTATAGTATGCACTAGCTGAAAAAGGACATCATCACAGTCCCTCCAAAACATGCTTTAGAGAAGTAAAATACAGTAAAAAATTAGTTTGTGGTGTTGTGTTAAATTTCAGTAATTTTGGCAAAACTGACAACAGTGGTGGAGCTAGAGTTTTATACATGGGATGGCCAGGGGGTGGCCAAGGCTAATTCAGGAGGTCCATGACAGAAAAATTGGTGTATAACTCCAACATGGTATAAAAAATGGCAATTATATTAATACTTTCATTTAACAAAGATGTTTTAAATTTATCCAAAGTGATGATAAAGACATTTATAATGTTACAAAAGATTTCTATTTCAGATAAATTGTGCTCTTCTGAACATTCTATTCATCAAAGAAACCTGAAACAATTCTACTCAGCTGTTTTCAAAATGATAATAATAATTACTTTTTTGAGCAGCAAATCTGAATATTAGCATGATTTCTGAAGGGTCATGTGATTGGAGTAATGATGCTAAAAATTCAGTTTTGAAATCGCAGGAATATATACATATTACATTATGTAAATATTATATTATATATTATATAATACTATTATTATATATCATTTTTAGAATTTTTAGAATTGAATTTGTATCCAATTTTAAGGATTAAGTCAGGTGTCTTTTCTCTCATGTGCTAATTTGAACCTGGCTGCTACGTTTAATCATATTGCCACAACACATAAACATAATTATTCACCTTAAATGGCATGAACCAATAGGATGTCACATGCTTCTGTACTTCCACATAATTTGCCTCACCTACTGAAATCTCAAAAAGCAGAGAGCCACAAAGTAGAAACACACACAGAAAGGTTCCACCATTTACAAAACTAACTAAAACATTTGTCTGTGTATGGCAATACGAACACACTTTCAATACTGCATGTAGAAATAAAGAAACATTTCTTCATGTCTGTCATCTTCAGGAAGTGAGTCTGTGAAGGTCAGAAGCTCCAGAGCATCTGTAGTGTGTTTGGTTCTGCTGTGTGTTCTTCTGCTGACTGCAGTCATAGTGCTGTGTGTTCACATCTACACTAACTGCACAGAAGAGACAAAACCGCTTCTAACCAATCATACCAATCTCACAGAAGAAAGAAAAGAGCTAGAAATCAAGATCACCAACCTCACAGAAGAAAGAAAGACCAAAAGAGACCAGCTAATAAATCAGCTTTCAATTCTTGGTAAAGGTGGTTTAGTAAAGTTTATTCATTCTATTCTATAGTGTACACTATACAGTACATTATTACAGATGAATATTTATATGAATATATATACATGAATATGTAAACTGAATTGAAAGCTGATTTATTAGCTGGTCTCTTTTGGTCTTTCTTTCTTCTGTGAGGTTGGTGATCTTGATTTCTAGCTCTACAAACACACTTTCAATACTGAATGATTCTAGCTCTTTTCTTTCTTCTGTGAGATTAGTAATGTGTTGAAGCTGAGGTTTTTCAGGATGGTGATTCTGCAGGAGCAGGACTGAACACTCCTGATCGAAGATCAATATTTATTACCATCTTGCATCTTACTTATCGGCTGTATTGAAAAAGACTGCTGTAACATTGTTGTAGTGTTCATCTTGTTGCCAGAATGCTTGTTTTGTAAACTGTAATGGATTTATAAGACAATAAACAGATACGATTAGAAAACAATTTCAATTAATTATTAATTTGGAGAAAATATCTCTTAAATGTGTATCTGCTGTGTGCAAATGTGTGTCCTGTTTATTGGACGACACTTTCTAGGAGCTGCTGTATTTCTCAGAATTAAAAGTTTCTAATCTTTCATAGATTTACATGTCTGAGAAAATGGCAGATGGCGTCACTAAAACAGGTTTGCCAGGATAATTTTAAGATGGGTCTGAATTTTAATATACTGGGTTTATTGGCATAATATTGTACTTTCTTCCAAAAGAAAAAGTGAGACACTTTCAATGGAAGTGAACTGGGAAAATTTATGAATGTCAAAATACTCAATATTGTATATCAGTCGCCAGTTATTTGTAAATGTTAAAATAACTCACTGTATCAATATTATAGCCAGAAGACAAACAATATGCCTGTTCACAAGCATTTTATTGTGGTAAGAGAAAAATAAAAAGGTTGATTCAAAATGCTTTTAAGCTCAAATAATAATAATAATAATCACCATCATAAATTAACTTAGCTTTATGAAAGCATTCATAGTACTTATTAGTAGTAGTATCATAGTATCTATTTACAAAAATAAATAAATATATAAAAACTTTCGATGCAAAGACAAGATGCTCAAGCAGCTAGACAGCAGTGGTTTTACTGTGACAGTACTTGAGAGACGTGGCCAGTACATACAGTTTAACCACGGCAGAAACACATTTACCTCTATGTGTGTTAGGAAGTCACACAGCTGACACAGTTCTGCAGATTAGCTGAAATGAGATGTGCTTCTGAGCTATTTTAAATTCACTACATTCAGCAAGGTGACAGTTTTTCTCACATGTATAATTTTGCTTAAAATTTGTAGTTGATTCTGTCTCTAAACTTCTACAAACTGAGCAAAAAATTGCTGAACCAAACAACACCAGACCACATTAGCCCATCTTTACAATTTATCAAGACTATAACTTTTTTGGCTTACAGCCACTATGCAAATTTGTTTTGCATGCTACCCTAATGTTATTTTATTCACTGAAGTCTTGACATGTTTAAGTTACAGGTGTATAAAAGAGGAAGAGCCCTACAGTCCATCCTGAACCTCAGATGCCATCAGTTGCTCTGTTCCTGGAGAACATGTATTGTCCCTCTTTCGCAAAAAAGAGAAAGAAAATAGTATTTGTTCAAATCAGAAAGACCAAAGAAACCACAGACCATAAACATTATCTCACATTATATATATATATAACCCTTATATATGTGTATATATATTTATATTAGGGGTGTAACGGTTCACAAAATTCACGGTTCGGTTCGATACAATACACTGGTGTCACGGTTCGGTTCGGTACGTTTTAGATACAGCAAAAAGAAAAAATTGGCAGATAAATTTCCTTGATTTTTAAAAAATGTTTTATTTATTAAAACTAACAAAGTATGTTTTTTTATTTTTACATTGAACAATGTAAAAACACAAAGATGTAACTTTTTATATGGAACTCTATAACTCTTTATATTGAGTGTGTTTTTACTCAATTGGTTCTCTATAGGGCTTATGTTTTTTGGAACAAAGCAGGAATTACGGTCTGTCTGAAATGGGCTCGTGAAGGAATACTGTAACGGGGCTCAATTACATTAAGCATGTTCTTAAAACCTACGTTTTCCACTACAGAGTAAGGCGCTCGCTCACTCAGTATGCGCTGAAGGCTCGTTGCAAAATGGCTAATGCGTTTAACAGACCAGAAATAGAAGATCCTCCAATAACCAACAGGTCTGGTGTTTGGGTGCACTTTGGATTCGCTGTAAGCTATAATGGTGATGATAGAATCAATGGTAAATAGTAAGGTCTCATATTCGCGGCTATAACGTAAATAGCTACCAATCGCCGTGGTGATGTCTTTTGCCCTGTTTGAATCCGTTGGAAATGTCTGTCTAAATGCTGCGGGGATAGTTTTGTTGCGTGTATGTTTCTCTTTTTTTCCGTCTTTTCCCAGATACTGACACACTAAGGTGATGTCGGCGTAAATGAGTTGACATGTTTCAAGTATTCCCGCTGGTGTTTTTTTTTTTTGTATTCCTGCTGGTGTACACTAGATGCGACATATTGTTGTTTTTCTTATCCACCACTCTCTTGCCATCACCATTATAGCTTACAGGGAATCCAAAATGCACCCAAACACCAGACCTGTTGGTTATTGGAGGATCTTCTATTTCTGGTCTGTTAAACGCATTGGCCATTTTGCAATGAGCCTTCAGCGTGTATTACTGAGTGAGCGAGCGCCTGACTGAGTAGCCTAACATAAACACTGATTTTGAAATCTGTATGAAATGCATCGACCTGTAGATAAAATAACTGACAAAAATGTACTGTTATTTTCATCACAAACGAAATTTGCACAGCAGAAAGCAACAGTTATACCTTTCAATGATGACAATTATTAGTTTGTCATTTGGTAGGAAAAAATGTTTGCACACAATAGCCTAATCCCCTTTGAAACTCCCCTGTCATTTTATTTATTTATTTTTTGTTTTATTTTTATAGGCTATGTTTCTGGTATCATTGAGCACGGAGCGGAGTGATTATTAAATGCTCGGAGCGCGGAGGGGAATTGTTGCTTCTTCACTCCGCTCACATACTCTGCTGCCGGGTGAGAGAGATGTTTCATCCTATGAAATGAACAAGACTGTCCGGTGTAGACACGGTTAGACAGTGACTGCTATATTTACAAATAATTTATAAATGCATATATATATATATATATATATATATGCAATAGAAAAAAAAGCTGGATAAAAACATACACGAAACTTGTAAATAGTTAACAACATAGCCTAGATTAGGCTCATACTCATACATTAGGTTCCTAAGAATATAATGTAAATTTGTTAACCCACAATAGGCCTGACACATTTTAACTGATTAATCACCTATATTCATTTGCTGCATGTTTTTTTTTGTTATTGTTTTTTTTTACACGCAAAAAAAAATAAAAAAAAAAAATACGTTTGTGAGAGTTGCATTTTATTACATTCAGAAATAATAACGGCAAGCCTAATAATGCTATAGGCTAATGTACCAACAGGATATTTTTAGTTCCCTTCACTTTACAAAAAATCCTTTACATTTAACAAATTTACATTTACATTTAATCATTTAAATGTAAATTAAATCATTTAGCAGACTTACAAATGAGAACAATAGAAGCAGTCAGGTCAACAAGAGAACAACAACAGTATACAAGTGCCATGACAAGTCTCAGTTACTCTAGTACAGAACGCATAGCCAGGTATTTTTTATTTATTTATTTATTTTATTTTTTTAATAAAGAAAATGAAAAGTGCTAGTATTAGCAGGTTAAGTGCTGGCGAAAAAGATGAGTCTTTAGATGTTTCTTGAAAATGAGTAAAGACTCAGCTGTACGAATTGAGATTGGGAGGTCGTTCCACCAGCTGGGCACAGTCCAGTAAAAGGTCCGTGAGAGTGATTTTTAACTTCTTTGGGATGGCACCACAAGGCGTCGTTCACGTGCAGAGCGCAAACTTCTGGAGGGCACATAAGATTTAACCAGTGAGTTTAGGTATGTTGGTACCGTGCCAGTGGTCGTCTTGTAGGCAAGCATCAGTACCTTGAAATTGATGCGAGCGGATACTGGTAGCCAGTGTAACCTGATGAGGAGAGGAGTAACGTGAGCTTTTTTTGGCTCATTGAAGACAACCCTCGCTGCTGCATTCTGGATCAATTGCAGAGGCTTGACAGTACGTACATGCAGGAAGGCCCGCCAGGAGAGCATTACAATAGTCCAGTCTGGAGAGAACAAGAGCTTGGACAAGAAGTTGGGTGGCTTGCTCTGACAGGAAGGGTCTCATCTTCCTAATGTTGTATAAGGCAATTTATACACTTGGGTTTAAAAAGGGTTTAATTGCCTGTGTTCAGGCAATGTATAAGGCAAATTTTTCAGAACAAAACAACAATTACAAATATATAATTCTAATGGATAAATATAATTGCAGTATATAATAATATAGGCTTACACAAAAAAAAAATATATATATATATATAAATAAATATGCTGGACCGTTCTCATGTCACTCTGCAAATGGAACCTGAAGAATATTATTATTTTTTTTAACCAATAATGAAACAAAATGAAAACATTTAGCTTTTAATCCATATATAATATAATAATAATATAATATATAATCTAAATTTTTATTTCAAACTGGTGTTAAAAACAGAATACAGAAGCTAAGCCGACAGTCTACACACACCACGACAGGAACACCGTTCACCATTAGCAGAATGTTCAATTTTATTTCTAACTGGTGTTAAAAACAGAATACAGAAGCTGAGCCGACAGTCTACACAGACCAAAACAGGAACACCATTCAGCATTAGCAGAATGTTCAATTTTTCAGTTACCAAAACAATCAAACAAACAAATGCCAAACTAATGAACTAATTCAAATTAATAATAATAAAAAAAAAGAGACAACACATATTCATGCACTTTTTCAAACAATTTGTGGACATCCCAATCTGGTCTCATGATGAAAATGTACTTCTAGGAACTTTTTCAAAAGCCACAAAATACATGCTCTGTTTATGTTCATGACAAGTTTGATGTGAAATGTACACATTTAATGTGACGTTGTTTTTTTTTAGGTCAGTTCTGATTTAAAATGTCTGTTGAGTGCACTGATCTCTATAATAGTATGTTCTGTGATGTTTTTAAAATAATGTACCATCTGCACTACACCTAAACCTATCTGATAGTATGAAACAGAGTGAATGTGTGATGTAAAAACACAATCACAAGCTTCCCGTTTTAGCTTGTTCTTCAATCTCTCATCTTTCAGCTCTTTCATCATGAGTCATATTTTCGACTGGTTTCGTACCCAAGGATTCCACATCCTAAATCTAATTCTATGCTGGCTGAGCTACCGAGCAAGCTTGTTATGTCCAATATCAGACACAGTGTTGTAAGATCACATTTATTTGAATGAACTGTAGCATTTGTTTTAATTAATTACATTTATTCACTTAGCTAACGCTTTTATCCAAAGCGACTTACAATTGCCACATATGTCAGAGGTCGCACACCTCTGGAGCAACTAGGGGTTAAGTGTCTTGCTCAGGGACACATTGTTGTCTCACAGTGGATTCGAACCCGGGTCTCTCACACCAAAGACATGTGCCTTATCCACTGCGCTAGCACCACCCCATCGCACCACCCCGCAGGTAAAACACATAATTGTGTTTTACCTGCTTCTGCTTGTCTCTCTACAAACAATGAACCTCTGTTTAGTCACTTTAAAAACAGTGATTCTTACACCTCATTGCTAAGGAATATAATGTAGTGATCTAGTAACTAGACTATTTTATTAATAAAATTTGCGGGGCAGCATCAACAACCTCCAACCTCTCTCTCTTGCTGTGTGTGTGTGTTTCTGTGCAAGTGATGTGTGTGGGTTTGTGTGCATCAATTAAAGCAGAGCATCAATACGTATATATATTCACTGGTGTCAAAAGTATTCACATTTATTACTCAGGTAGAAGTATAGAGACACTTGGGTTTAAAAAGACTTCTGTAGAAGTTGAAGTATCAACCCAAGCTTTTTACTCAAGTAAAAGTATAAAAGTACTGATTTCAAAACTACTTAAAGTATAAGTAAAAGTAATGTAAGGAAATAAATGCCATTAATAACAATAGCTTAGGCCGCGCCACAGGGGCCTATTGTGCACTACCCCACCTCTTCAAAAAAACACTTTTCTAAAGGCCATATTGACTATTATGTTATATTAAAATGTTCATGTTGAAAAATTTGGGATGCACTAGGCTACCTGTTTCAGCCACATATATGCCCATTGAAAATGAACGCACTTTAGTACAATGCAAATACATTGAAGAACTAGCGATATGATGACTAGTTGCCTATAAGTATTGTAATGGTGCTAAAAGTCAAACTTCAGAGGCGTTTCATCAATAACCTTTAATGGAATGTAAATCTACATCTAAGCTTAGCTGCAGGAATCTGGTCAATGGACAAGAACATTGGTGCAGGCTTAGTAACAATTACCCTTGTATGGTTGTCTATTTAAAGTAAACATTAGTGCTGTCAAAATAAATGTTTAATTCAAGTGATTAATCAAAAAATAAAAATGAAAAATAACTCATAATCCTGATAACTTCTTGATTGATTTGCTACATACGTCTGCTATGTCCAGTGTTGGGGGAGTAATGAGTTACAAATATCGTACATTATAAGGAACAGCTGATCATAGCTGTATATGGATAGCCATTTTTAAATAAATTTAGTAGCATATCTACTGCGAGCGATTTTTAGTGCTGCAAATCCATTTATCCTTTGCTGAAATTCCAGCGTCTTCATGGAGAGCGCAGGTCATGGTTGCTGAGAAATGGCAGACACCTCAGGAGCGCAAGTGCTGGAAGGCTTTGGGAAAAAAAATATGTGAACGGCCCCTTACAAAGTTGGTATAGCCTACTTATCACAACATTGTCAATTAGTGATGGAAAGTTCGGATCATTTTACCTACTCAGACTTTTGAGTCTCATTCAGCAAAATGAACAAATCTTTTTTCGAGTCATTTCGTTCATTTTAGCAAAATTTAATTACGTGTTACTTCCCCAACACATCTAGTACTTTTGAAACATTGATCACACTACAAACTATACAAAACTAAAATGCTATAAGATACAGAAAATATTAATAAATAAGGAAAATAAATAAATAAATAAATAAAGGAAAAGGTCAAAAACCCGACAGACCCGAACGATGAACTAATCAATTCTCTTTCTGGCCCAGACTGCATTGACTGACACAGATGAATTACTACTTAGCAGAACAGAACCTATAGAATAATGCGCATGTGCGACTGAACGAATCACCCCCCGAGACGACTCGTTCTTCCCGAGTCACATTAAAGATTTGTTCAAAATGAACGAATCTTTCAAGAACGACACATCATTATTGTGAATCGCGTTGCCAATCGCAAACGGTACTTTATTAAAACAGCTAGCTACCAAACTACCTACTGTAGCTTGATTTGCGGAGGAAGAAGAGAAAGCACCCATTTGATAAATGAGTCAGTAGTTGAGAAATAAGAACTTTTAAGAAATATATTTTTTGATAAATGAACACAACACTGGCTATGTCCTTGCTGTGGTGTGATGTGATTTGTGTCACATGCAGGTGCGATGGATCGTGTACAAACCAATAGGGTTTCGGAATGGAATATGTTTATACTTCTCATCCAACCACAGTCAAATTCACTCCATCTAGATGGCGAGATTTATCTGGATAGGTTTTTTTTTTTTTTTGAATGATGACAAGCCGGAATGAAAACAAGGCGATATGAAATAGCAGTAACGAACCTATTTCTTAAAATATAAGGAGTAGAAAGTACAGATAATTGCCTGAAAATGTAAGGAGTAGAAGAAAAATCAGCTGAAAAATAATTACTTTACTTAAATAAGGTAACAAAGTACTTTTACTTTGTTACTTGACACCTCTGCATATATATAACTGCGATCTAGGAAAACCCATCACATGATGAAATTGGTTTAAAGTGAGACGGGTTTTACTTCACTTCATGGGTTTAATGAGAGATGTCTGTCAGGAGTGCTATACTGCATCATTACACAAATTACACAAACAGACTAATGTTCCCTGAAGAGGACAGTTTTCCATTGCTTATCATGGGCATTATTTCTGAACTTTTCATTACCCCTTGTATGTTTAGATAGCACGAATAATGTGCCTAGTAGTTTACATTTAGAAAAGCGAGCACAGCACAACTGTTTAAACACATGTGCATTTAACAGACTGTCATCCGACTTCTCTTTAGTAATCTCATTAGTAAATGTGATATAGCTTATTATAACTTAGTTTAGGGCACTGACAAAGTTTTCTGCCAGCCGCAATAAATTGCTATTTTTCTGCACTTAACAAGTGAATTTTGTCAAAATATTTTCAGAAAAGATAGACAAGATGTTATAGAATAAAAAATCAAATGAAAGCCTAATTAAAAAAAAAAAAAAAGATATTCAATCTATTTTTCTAATTTCCTGAAAACAACATCTGACAGGTTTTCCCAGATCGCATCACACACACACACACACACACACTGTAATTTTTTATGGTAGGTTTATTTCAATGGATAGAGACGGAATATCAACCAAAAAAAATCCAGAAAAAACATACATAATATAAAAAGTTTAGAAACTGATTTGCATTTCAGTGAGTGAAATAAGTATTTGATTCCCCACCAACCAGCAAGAATTCTAGCTCTCACAGACTGGTAAAGTAAATCATCAAATTATTCATTCAAATGATTCATTCAGTATTGTTTGTACAAACACGACTCCAAAAAAGTTGGGACACTGTACAAATTGTGATCAAAATATAAATGGAATAATTTACAAATCTCATAAACTTAATTTTTTTCACAATAGAATATAGAGGCGAACAATAGTGGAGCAATATCAGAAAGGAATTTCTCAGAGAAAAATTGCAAAGAGTTTGAAGTTATCATCATCTACAGTGCATAATATCATCCAAAGATTCAGAGAATCTGGAAAAATCTCTGTGCATAAGGGTCAAGGCCAGAAAACCACACTAGATGCCCATGATCTTCGGTCCCTTAGATCCTATTGCATCACATACAGGAATGCTACTGTAATGGAAATCACAACATGGGCTCAGGAATACTTCCAGAAAACATTGTTGGTGAACACAATCCACCGTGCCATTCACCGTTGCCGGCTAAAACTCTATAGGTCAAAAAAGAAGCCATTTCTAAACATGATCTCTGGGCCAAGGCTCATTTAAAATGGACTGTGGCAAAGTGGAAAACTGTTCTGTGATCAGACAAATCAAAATTTAAAGTTCTTTTTGGAAAACTGGGGCGTCATCTGGACTAAAGAGGACAAGGACAACACATGCTCCCATCCAGACGTCATCTCTTTCAGGGAAGACCTTGCATTTTCCAACATGAAAATGCCAGACCACATACTGCATCAGTTACAACATCATGGCTGCGTAGAAGAAGCATCCGGGTACAGAAATGGCCAGCCTGCAGTCCAGATCTTTCACCCATAGAAAACATGAAGATGCGACAAAGAAGACCTAAGACAGTTGATCAACTAGAAGCCTGTATTAGACAAGAATAGGACAACATTCCTATTCCTAAACTTGACCAACTTGTCTCCTCAGTCGCCAGACGTTTGCAGACTGTTATAAAAAGAAGAGGGGATGCCACACAGTGGCATCCCCTTTTCTCAGTTTAAACATCTGATAAGCATCTATCTTGTATTCTGAATAAAATATTGAAATTTAAACTTCCACATCATTGCATTATGTTTTTATTCATCATTTGTACAGTGTCACAACTTTTTTGGAAAAGGGGTTTGTACACCAGTGCCCTTGAAGATGTACACTATAGTTTCAGGCACCACTACAAAAAGTGTGTTTGAAGCTGCTGTGTTGTCTTCTAAACATTTAACATTTAGTGTTACTATTGATACTGTATACAAGTTATAATATTTACATACACAAACACCAACAATATAGTGGTAAAGTGACAAAAATAGATTTCATAATAATTATAGATTCAAATTAATATGTAGTTTAAAATCAGTAGTAATTTTTATACACGTTAGATTTACTTGGATGGAAGGTTCTAAACTGAACTGTCAGTCACATTTTAGTTTTCACACATTGACCACGACTTTGTTTCTCTGGTGTTAAAAGAAGACAAGCACTGACTACTTAAACACATTTATACAGGAACAAGGAACTAAACAGTTTAATGTTAGACTGTTGAAGAGCAAACATGTCTGATGATATTTATGACGATGCCTTCGGGACAGAGACTGAGGGAATGAAGAGAGAGAGAATAGAGATGATGGTGGATATCTATGAGAGTGCAGATCAAGTGAGAGATTATGATTTCAAGACAGAGACAAACACCCACAAACCACTTCAGTGTACAGGTAATCACATTCATTTCTTTGATTAAACATCACAGTTTGCATATGTTCAGTCATTTAGTTCAGCACGTGATTGTGTGAAGATCAGAAGCTCCAGAGCAGCTTCAGTGTGATTGGTTCTGCTGTCTGTTCTTCTGATCCTATAAATATGACTGTAAAATTAAAGTTAGGAAGGTCATAAATATTAAATATAGAGTGTGTCATATATTTATAGCTGAACTGTACACTGATAACATTAAATATATTGGAAAATATAATGCAATATTAATTAATACATTTCCACATTACTGGAAACTAGTGCTTATATTTTTCAATATACTGCAATACGTATATAAATGGCCCATGTACGGGTGATACTTGTACATATTGTCAGGATCCTGCCCTGACAACCTTGTTTGTACTGTCTTTGTTCAATGTGTCTTTGTTTATTTTGTGCCTGAGCACATGGTTGTGTCTCTTGTGTCTGCCACGTGCTCCTCTTGTCTCTCCTCCTTGTTTTCCCGGTTCACGCCCCCTTGTTTAGTCCTCATTAGTCAGAGTGTTGTCACCTGTTCCTCATGTCGCTGTATGCTTTTTATTGTGCTCTCTTTCCTCTTGTAGTTGCCGGTTCGTTTTTGGCTGCATGTTTGCCTAACGTGTGTTTTGCAGTTTCAAGTTTTTCTTGTCAAAATCTAGTTTTTGCTTTTTGGACTTTCCTGTTGAGCCTCCAAGTTGAGTTCTCCAATAGCTATTTTTTCCCCTAGGTCTTCTCTTTTAGTTCCTTTTTAGTTTAAGTTTTTTTTTACCTATTATCCATGAGTATCCTTCTAGTCATTTGCTAGATTCAAGTCTCTAGTCTAGTTTAGTTTGTTTCCCTCAGCATTTACCTGTAGGGCCTAACCTTTTATTTATTTGTGTTTTCCCCTAGTTTCTTGGTATTTCTTTATTTACTTATTTACTTTTTCCCTGTTTTTGGGAAGGAATTTTTTGTTCCCTGTATTGTTTGTGTTGTCTAGTATGCTGGTTGTTTTGTCCGGTCTTGTGTTGTCTCTATCTGTTGTGTTCTACCCCTCCAGCCCTGCCTGGCTGTCTGTGGTTCCCTGACAACTGGTTCCCTCACCCTTGCAGCTGTATCGGTTCTGGCAAGTGATCTTCAAGCTGCTATTTCTCTGTTCCTTTGTGTCTCGCCTGGTCATCTACCTTCTGTCTGGTCTTGCCAACTCCCAGCAGTGGTCCTAGCTGCTGCCTCCCTATGCTGGTTCCAGTGGTCACCCTCAGCTATCCAGTCATTGCCCCAGTATCCCCTCCTGTTGGACTTTCACTGTTGTATGCCCTACCCTACTGTCTGGACCGTTCAAGCCACTCCCTCCTATTGTGCTCTGTCTATTTTTGTCAATAAACATCCCTCGTTCATTCTGCATCTGGGTCCTCTCCCTCAGTAACCCTGACACATATAAAAACTATATAGCAATTAAGACAAAACTACACTACATTGTAGTAGCTTTACTGAAACACCAAATCAGTTCATTTCACGTTGTAGATTTAATGTATGAAGGTATTTTTGGTGCAAAACAACTGAGCGTCTGTGACAGTGGAGTTTATAGTTGTAGAGAATAGCCACAGATGAGTACCAGTACATTTGAAGCCACAGACAGTCACTTCCTCTTCCACAAACACAACACAATATTTACACCTTCTCAAATCCTTATTGCAGGTGCACAAATCTTATTCTACGAATCACAAATCAAGAAACTTGTACGCTCTCATGTTTTGCTATTACTGCTGCAGTGAATATGGTGCAAAACACATTCAACACACCCGCAAATAAGTTAGTGAGTTCTTTCAATGAGATTTGCACACATGTAGAATGTTTTCATACCAATATATATATTTTTTCCTTGAATGCTTTTTCAAGCACAAACACAAGTGCATAACGCCAACAGCGTGAATCTGCTGTAGGGTTGCCACCTTCAATACAAAAAATGAGGGATGCCTGGTGGGGGGGGGCACCCCTCGGGGCCACGGTGACCACAGGTCCGATGACGTGCCATCACAACTTAAAACATGTTGTATGAATTGCTAATGAACTGAAGTAATTGTATAAGGTGGCGTGAACACAGATTTTGGATAAAATATTTGTCATTGTTTGCAAGACAGAAACTGTATAAAAACATTTTTATTTAACAGACTGTCATCTGACTTCTCTTTAGTAACCTCATTAGTAAATGTGATATAGTTCATTATAACCTAGTTTAGGACACTGACAAAGTTTACTGCCAGCCACAATAAATTGGTATTTTTCTGCACTTAACAAGTTAATTTTGCCAATATATTTTCAGAAAAGATAGACAAGATGTTATAGAATAAAAAAAATCTAATGAAAACCTAATAAAAAAAATAAAAAAAAAAAGATATTCAACCTATTTAGTAATTAAATATTCAGTAACACCATCCAAACAGTGAAACCACATAATAAATAACCGATCTACAAACATTTCTAAATTCATGTAAAACACATTTTTTTATTATTATTATTATTGGTAAGTTAATCCATTTTATACAGTCTTTAATACAGTTATTAATTATACAATAGCCTATTGAAGAATACAATCATTTAAATTAGTTACGTTGTTTATTTGCTTGACATAGGCACTGTATTTTTATTATTAAATATATCTCTCTTATATATTATTAAAATAATGCTTTGTCTGACTGTACACCAAAACCTTAATAAACTAATTGGTAACTCTTTAAAATAAGGTTCATTAGTTAACTACATTAATTAACATTAACTAATAATGAACTGCACTTATACAGCTGTCACGATCATTAGATGGAGTGCCCATGAACTTCAGTAGAGGGCACTCCAATCAGGACCATTCCACATCAACCACCAGATGTCACTCGGACTCTAGTACCTCTCATCTGTTGCACCACACCCGAACTACATTCCCCATGAGTCACTGCATCACAATCACCCTGCCACACCTGCACATCATTCATCAGCCAATTTCCTTGTCACACCTGCACCTCATTTATACATACATAAAAGCAGCACACTAACTCCCACTCTCTGCGAAGTCTTGTTTAGCCCAGTCTGACATTTCCTTGTGTTTTCCTTGTGTTTTCCTTGTGTTTTCCTTGTGTTTTCCTTGTGTTTTCCTTGTGTTTTCCTTGTGTACCTGACCTTTGGATTGTTTATACCGACTCTGATTCTCTGCTGCTTGCCCCCGACATCTGCCTGTTTCTGTTATCGATTCTGGTTATCCCTACATACCTGACGCCGTTACTGATCATTGCCTGTCTGACCATTCTCATCATTAAAGTTCTGCACATGGATCCGAACGTCTCTGTCTCATCATTACAACAGCAATTGTTCATATTTGTT